>NC_047676.1:41962221-42107221 GCF_011762505.2 Arvicanthis niloticus | reverse complement strand
ATGCTTCCGTAGACACGCCCACAGTCCAATCTGATTGGGGCAATCCCTCAGTTGAGGTTCCCTCTTCCCGTAGGTGGCGCTGTTTTGGGAGGTTCAGGTTTAGCTGGTACAGCCTTGCGGGAGGAAGAACTTCACTGGGGGCTGGCTTTGAGATTAAAAAGCTCATACTTGCAGGGCGGTGGTGGCGCACGCCTTTAATCCTAGCACTTAGGAGGCAGAGGCAGGCGGATTTCTGACTTCGAGGCCAGCCTGGTCTACAGAGTGAGTTCCAGGACAGCCCCGGCTATACAGAGAAACCCTGTCTCAAAAAACCAAAAAAAAAAAAAAAAAAAAAGCGCTCCTACTTCCTGTTTGTTCTCTCGGCTTCGTGCTTGCAGTTCAAGATGGAATCATGGATTCGTATCCCAGACTTGTATCTCTCTGGAATAAGCAAAACAAAAACAAACAAACAAACAAACAAACAAACAAAACCCTTCACTATTCCTTGAGTTGTCTTTGGCCACAGTGTTTTATAACACCAACAGAAAAGTAACAAATATACCAGGTATCTCTAGTCATATATCTCTAGTCATATATATTATTTCAGGGCCAGCTTTGGCAATACCTAGTACCATAGCAGTGCACTTATCTTATAGATGAACAAGGTGCACCAAGGAAGTTAGTGGTCACTGTATACCTTGTTTTGAACTGTAATTTTAGTGGTGATATCATCACTACAACAGATTCTCTGGTAATCCTGCCCTTTTCTGTGATCAGAGCTGTAGAAGAAGCAAAAGTGTGTGAGGTCCCACACATGGCCTTGGGAAGCTCACACATGCACATACACAAGCACAGCCTAAATGATTGCTCCAATACACAGATTGTGATTGTTTTGTACCCACAGCTCAAGTACTCAAGTTGGGTGGGATGGGGTGGGGTGGGGATTTATACTGTGTTAAATAAAGCTTGATGGTGGCACTCAGACAATGCTTTCCCTTAGGGATCAAAATCTGCAGCAAGAGTTTCCCAAGCTCGAGCCTCTGTTTCTAGGTGATCTAGTAAACGTGACTGAGTTCTAAATCACATGAAACATTGGATTTTCTCAGAATGTAGGTATCTGCTTTCAATGCCACTCTTGGGAAAGATGGAGAGCAGAGGGGGAAACTGGGCAGCCGTGAGGACTCTATTAAAGGAAACAGTCCGTGCCATGCTATTTATCAAAAATATTTTTGCATTTAAAAAATGGAGCAAGCTTTGACTAGACAGACTGTTCAGGAAATTCCTATAAATACCCAGCAATTTAAAGTAGTGTCAGAAAGGAACACGCTAGTTTAATTCACTGTTTAACTTAGGCAGGCTTAAAACTGTTGTAGAGATGAGTTCTGGACTCTTGGCAGTTTTCTAGTATATGTAGCGTACACAAACAAAGCCAGTTTGGAAAGTACTGACTCTAAGAACTGTATCGTTTGTGTTTCTCCAGACTAAACAAAAAGTTCCAACCAAGGCCAGAGGAGAAGATTTTGCTCACCCTCCCCATCCTGCACTCCACCTTCCGATTAGAGAACCAACTTTATAGCAGAAAGTAAGGATGCTGGGTTGATAGTTCTGCTGTGTTCCTATTCACACTGTACCTCTTGTTGGAATTCAGACAATGAGTGTTTCCTTTAGATTGAGGTAAAATCGTTCCACCAAAAATATTTTTCTAGGCAAGTAGTCTCATGATTTATTACCTTCAAGAACCTCCAATGTCAAATGGAGATAAATCATAGTTGGAAGAAAATAAATAGGAGTTTGTAAAACATGCTGACCCTAGCCCTTTGGGGGAAAGGTCACTCAGAAGTGTTGAGAGGACCCTGTAACAAAGGTAGGGCTGGTACCCTGTGAATAAAACCCCCAGACTCTCCTTGCTACATCACAATCATAATTCTTTGCTGGGACACTTACGTTGTTATCAAATCTCCAGCCCCTATTTGTGGTACTGGGCCAACTGAGTTCTCAAATTTTACTGCCTTTTCTTTAAGTGGCACAAGAAGCCAGTGAAGCTATTTTCTCTTCAGGTGACTTGACAGTGCTGAGGTGGTTATCCTTTCCTGTTAGACATTGAAAGTGTTGATGCCACTTGCAAGCCACTGAGCCAGTCCTCCAAGCAGGCCTTGATGCCCCCACCCAAACCAGCTGCTTCAGTGGGACATGGAGTCAGATTCTATACTCCAGCTTCTCGGCGGTGCCTCTTCCGTATCAGAACGTCATCAGCACCACCAAGGCTCTGGCTTTGTCATGAGGAGGCTACTCCAGGAATCTCTACAGAAATGATTTTTCTCGAGTTGCTTTCCTCTGACTGGCTTCTTGGTCCCTGCCCATGTCCTCCATGCTCCTTCTTCTAGAGTCTACTTCTCCTCTTTCCTGTCTTCTCCTGGGAGCAGCCATGCACCCATGGATGCTAGGGAGCTTCATACATGAAAACAGCATCTCTGCTATCAAGATTCTCAGCTTCAAGAGAGAAGGAGTCATAACAAGTAATGGCTCATCAGTATACATTCAAATGTGTACTGTCACTTGGGCACCTACCCCCTGTCCCTAATTCTGTCTATCACCATGTCCTGTCAAACTTTCCGAGCGTCTGAGGTCTCTATCTTGACTTTTATCTTCTCTAGACCTCCATGATCTGTCCTGAAGATATGATTCCATCCATTATGTCACTGCCTGCTCGTACCTCAAGGGTCCCTCCCCCCCCCCCCAGTTCATCTCTGGTACAGTGAGCAAAAACCATCTGGAACTGAGACTGAGGGGAGAGGCATCCGTGTGGCCACAAGGACAAGGGTGTGGTGATGAGGGAATGCCCTGTCAAGTAGATTTCTAGTAGTGTGGCTGGTGACTTTCACATGCCCTCACAGGCATGGGGATCACAAGCATGATGAACAGTGGGTGACTGATGCTCAGATTTCGTAGCTCATCGACATATTTGGCAAGGAAGTTTTCTTCCTTCCTTTCTTCCTTAACCCTTACAGGTAAATGTTTTGGTTCTCGAGCAGAGCGATGCTCTGTTTTATTAACATAAAGATACAAATAGCTTTCATTTTTAATCAGAAGGGCTGGCAAGACACACAGCATAAATGTGGACACACTTGAGTTTAACCGGAGCAATAGCATGTAAGAATGGCCAGTGGTCTCCTTGTTTGTTTCACATCACCTAATAATACCTAATAATACCTATTATAATACCTAATAATACCTAATAATACCTATTATCAAAAGTGACTCTTCTCCCTTTCAAAGGGCTGCTTGGGAGTGGGGAGCCTATCACTAACTTTTAAAATTTGACCTTGAGAAATTCACATTTATTCCTAAAAGAGTTCATCAAAAAGGGTTTTTTGTATGCTCATGCATATGTTGGTTCCCAAGTTTTAAGTGTTAAAATATATGTTCAAAAAAGTCCATTAATAAATAATTTTGTTCAGTTGTCAGTATTTCTTGTTGCAATGTTATGAATAGTAAGGCAAAAGAAGATACTGGCATCCTTATAAGTTGAAAATAAAGGGCTGTGGAAAGGAGACAGAAAGTGGAATTAACTCATCAAACTGTCCCAAGAGTATGGCTTCCTTGTGATGGAGCCTGAATTGCTTACAACTGTGGCTATGCCTTCCTTAGAGACAGTGACTAAACCCTTGGTGAGCACCCACCATGCAGATTGTGCTTTTGGCCCAAAGCCTGAGTCTAGTCTGTTTCATAGAACAAGAAATTTGGAGGATGAGGAAGGATTGTGGCAGCAGCTACACTCCACCAGCAGAGACCCTGGGAACACACCAACTCCCTCCCCACCCATGTTCCTGTGCACGAAAAGTCTGTCTTACTAAACACATTCTCTTAATCTTCAAACTCAGCTCTGACACACTGTCACTTAGACACCCACTCTATGTCAGCTTGGATCACCCCATGAACAGATTGATTTCTTTGAACAATCTTAGATCTTAAAGCTGGTTTGTCAGCCTCCTGTCTGCTAAGATGAACCCCTCCCCCTTCCCTCAACTCCCACTATTCATTCTGTCAAGTAAGCCATGAGAAAAACGGCAGGGGTTAAATAGGAGTGAGAATCTCCCAGTCCCCCACCCACTCTCTTGTGAGCATGTGAGAAAACTGCTCCTGAATTTCTGGTTGAGCCAGGAGTTGGGGTGTATGAGTGGGAGTTGGCTCTCTTCCTGCATTCCCAAGGAACCCAGACAGCCAGGCCCAGGCCCATATGTAGTTCCACGAATCTGTCTAATCTCCTTGAAAGTATAATGGCTACTTCACAAGTAGCTCTTGGCTAAGTGAATTACCCAGTCATTCTCAACAGGGAAGGGTACAAGAGTCTGTTTCTCCAAATAGGACACAGTAGAATGTTGAAAGTTGTTTTTTCTTTCTCTTCTGTTTTTGGAGGGTTTGATGATTAACACTGATCATCAAGTTCTTGGGATTAAGAATCACCTGAGATACAAACTTCTGAGCACACCTTTGTGGGATTATATAGATTAGGTTAACTGATGTAGGAAGACCACTGTGGGTGCACCATTCCTTAGGCTCAGTTCCTAGACTATATACAAAAGAGAATAGGAGTGGAGTACCAGCATCCGCATCCGTCTTGCTCTGCTTCCTGACTGAGAATACAATGTAACTAACTGCCTCAAGTTCATGTTTCCACTTCATAATAAACTGTACCCTAGAATTGTGAGCCAAAATAACCCTTCCTCCACTGAAATGCTTTCATAGAGGGGGGGCAATAAAAGTGAGCCTAGAATTTTTCTAGATTAGAAAATTTTCAATGTGCTTTTTAGCATTCTTCAATGTTTATTGAGGTTTGCTTTTATATTGTGTATTAAGAATGTCAATTCAAAGACAAAAATTCATGTAGTTATGTAGCTACCCTTAGCTCAAATCCTAACACGTCTTCATCACCAGAGAAAATTAGGTTATGACTCTCTCTAGTCAAGAGCACCCCTTTCCCTAGCCCAAGGTAACATTATTCTTCCTTCTATAGCCACAGACTAGTACTGCCTATTCCTGAAAGTCCAATAGCAGGAGTAGATTGCTCATTAGTAGATATGTAGAGGTATCTAATTTCATGTTGTTACAGGCCAGTAAATTAATTTCTTTTTATTGCTGTGTAGTCTATGCCTGGAAGATTAACTTGTTACATACACAACAAATTGTTTGCCAGTTCTCCTGTTAATAGGCCTTGGTGAGTATTTCAGTATCTTTTCTTTTTTTCTTTTTTTCTTTTTTGCTATTGTGAATAAATTTTCCATGAGTATTCTCTTTAAACGACTCTTGTGAGAATGTGTATTTATTTCTCATGATTATAAACTTAGTAGTGGGGTTGCTAAGTCATGGCGTGTTTGACTTCTGTAGAAACCAGTATTTTTTTTTCAAAGCAATTTCTCCTTCTAGTCTCATTCCAATTAGTAACACATGAGTTCCAGTTCCTCTACCATCCTCCCCAACACTTGCTCTTGGTTTTCTTCCATGCTAGTCCGAGGGCAGACCATGCTACCTGGTGTGGGTTTCAGTGGTTTAATGTGGGTTTAATGTGGGTTTCAGTGGTAACTAACACTGGCGAGTATTTTCCATGTGCGTTCTGGCCATGCAGATGCATTTTTTTTTTTTTTTTTTTTATGTGAAATGTTCAGGTGAGTGGTGGTTTGAATGATCAATGTCCCCCATCAACTTGGTTGTCTGGACACTTGGTACCCAGTTGCTGGGTCTGTTTGTGGGAGATTAGAAACTGTGGTCTTCCTGAAGGAAGTTCAGCATAGAAGGCAGGGTTTGAGAGTAAATGCTCTGGACCATTTGCAGTTTGCTGTCTGCTTTATGCTTGAGATAAGGATGCAAGCTCTCAGCTGCCACACCTGCTGTCACGCCTGCTGCCGGCTGCCAGGTCTCCTGGTTATTATAAACTCTAACCCTCTGGAGCTGTAAGCCAAAACACACTTACTTCTATAAGCTGCCTTGGTCATGGTGTTTTATTACAGCAACAGACAGGTAACTAATACAGGGTGCTTTGCTTGCTCATTTTAAAGTTGGATTGATTGTGTTTTTATTCTTGGTTTAAGAAATATATTCCATATATAAGTACACACACATAATCTATAGCTTATATTTTTACTTAATAGTATCTTTTGGTAATCAAAAATTTTGATTTTGTAAGAATTATGATAGATCAATGCTTTTTTTAAAAAAAAAATTCATGTTTTGCTGCATAAGAAGTCTTTGCATGTCTCCAATTAGAAAAGCTGTTTTTAAATATTTTCTCTTAAGAACTGGGTAATTTCTTATACTCCTATTTGTGTCTTTTAAATTAATTTTGGCATGCTGTGAAATCAAGGCCCATGCTCACTGTTTATCATTTGGATATTCCCCTGACCTGAATCTCGACAGAGTTCTTACTCTCCATGGGCTTGCTGCTCAAAGCCACCATGAGATTCTGTTTTTTTGCTCCCCAGCAGTGAAGACTCCATGGCAGCTCCAGGTATGGACCAAGTGAGTAGAGGAACAGTCCTGGCTGTCAGTACCTATACAGGGCTGGTTCTGAAGGGGTGCAGGGGTATGATGGGGTCATGGAAACTTTCACAGATTCACAGGAGAGCTCAAGAATTAGGCTGCAAGGGTAGAAACTGCACAGAGATTCCCCAGAAGGCTTAGTGGGTCTGCAGTGGTTCCACACTGGAGAATCGCTTACTAGATCTGCACAGACATTCTCCACTGGAAGAAGGCTTAGTGTGTCTGCAGGTACAGAGCTATAGCTGGAATCCTATGATGGTAGAGCAGAGTATACAAAACCAGCTTATAGAAGCTGCAGACAGCAGCAAGCTGCCTAGAAGCTGCAGGTGGTGGCATTGGGCAGAACCAGCAAAGCCATGAGTGAAGCTACCTGGGGCCTTGGGGCCCAACTCCTAGTCCTAAGGTTTAAAGTCTTCCCGCTGAGTTCTGGTATTGGTTAAGACCTATTTCTCCTTTCTATTTCCTATTTTCTCCATAGGAATGGTTTTTCTGGTGTGGTATCTTAGAAGTAAGTAGCTTGTAAACATTTTTATTTTTATTTTAACTGACTTGTATCTGGACAAAATTTGTCTCAAATCCCAGATGAAAGTTTGAACTTCTGAGTGACATTGGAGTACGTTGACATTTGGGGACTGCTGGGGAAGAAAGAATATAAGTAGTGTGGAAAATTTCGTGGCATACAGTCCAGGGACAGGGTGCTATGATCTGAATAAATCTTCCAAAGGTTTCCATTGGAAGCTTGGTTCTGGGTTTGGCAAGGTTGAAATGTGTGGAGCTTTAAAAAAATGAAGACCAGCCTGGTGGTGGCGGCACATGCTTTTAATCCAAGGACTCACTGGGCAGGGGCAGACAGATCTCTGTGAGTTTGAGGCCAATCTGGTCTACAGAGTGAGTTCTGGGACCGCCTGAGCTAAAACAGAGAAACAGAGAAACCCTGTCTTGAAAAATCAAGGAGGAGGAAGAAGAGGAAGAGGAGGAGGAAGAGGAGGAGGAGGAGGAGGAAGAGGAGGAGGAAGAGGAGGAGGAGGAGGAGGAAGAGGAGGAGGAGGAGGAGGAAGAAGAAGAGGAGGAGGAGGAAGGGGAGGAGGAGGAGGAAGAAGAAGAGGAGGAGGAGGAGGAAGAGGAGGAGGAGGAGGAGGAGGAAGAAGAAGAAGAAGAAGAAGAAGAAGAAGAAGAAGAAGAAGAAGAAGAAGAAGAAGAAGAAGAAGAAGAAGAAGAAGAAGAAGAAGAGACTAATCATTGAGACCATTGCTATTGGTCTCTATATTTCTCGTGGGACCCACAGCTCATTCCTTCAAGAGAGTTGTAACTAAAGAGCAAAACCAGTCTCTCCCTTCTCTCTGGCTTCTTGTAGTACTATGTGGCCCCTTTCTCTTCTTACATTCCCACTGTGATGCTATCTACAGTGGTGTTATACAGCTACAGTTGTATTAGCTCAGCCAATGCCCATATAACACTCTGGAACTACAAAACTAACCCCCTTTCTTTGCTTGTTACCTCTATTTAGGTCTTTTGTTATACTAATAGAAAACAGATTAACATACTCTGGGAAGACTGAACTGCTTTCTAAAATGAAGTAAGAGAAAATCTCTCGGGTGCTGTGAGAAATGAGGGTAATATGGGAGCTTCTCACACAGTAAACCTTGAAGATGAATCAATAGTCTGGGGAAATTAAGAGCCAGAAGACAGTAAGAGGTAGGCTTGGCTGAACTTTGAATGTTGGCCTACATACTTTTGCTTTCAATGGGATGGGGGGAGCTGGGAGGGGTGACACGAGAGCCTGAGTGGTGTCCAACTCCTTTAAAGGTTGGGAAGGCAGAATTGGGTCATATTTGGAAATAAGTGAGCAACTCTCACTGTTTCGTAAAATAAGTGTCAAAGTAGACTTTTAGAGTATCTACTCTTTCATCTGTGGCAGGGTTTGTCCATGACATTCTCATCACTGTGACATAGATAATAATTCAAGTAGAATGACCCATTAACTTCAGTTAGACATTCAGCTATTTGTCTTTGTTTTCAATATTGTAATGAGCATAGAAAAAAAAAAGTGCCTTCAGACAAGTAAAAACAGCTTAGTCAGAATCTGCTATGCCCAAGGCTGCACAGGGTAACTAGAACTTCGTAACATCACTCACTCAAGGTAACCAGACACAGTCCTAGAACCCCATGACCCCCACTGGACAGTATTTAAGCAGAGACCAAGAGTAATGCTCTGGTCTGCACATCTGGAGAGATGCCACCTTAATCTACCCTGCAGGTAGAGAGTCTCCCCCAGGATCCTGACCCTCGAAACAGAGACTTCTGTCAGAGACTGGACCTGACCTTCAGCTAAGATTATGTCATACAGGTGAGCAGCCTTGGGTAGATAGGTTTAGGTCTGTAGTTAGAAATTTAGAGTGTGAACATTGTGTGATGACCCCCTGCATAAAATACAATTTTTGTTATATTAACTACATATCTACCTTCTTGCTTGGGACAAATATCTACAAAACCCACTCAGGATACTTCTCGGAAGTTAGTATCATCCTAGAAAGCATAGTTATTGATATGAGAGAGAGAGAGAGAGAGAGAGAGAGAGAGAGAGAGAGAGAGAGAGAGAATTGAGCATTTTGAAATGGCTCCCAGTGATTCCCCGCCTCCATGTGTTTATTTCCCATTGTGTGTGGTCTTGGCGTGGCAGGTTACATGTAAATAAAGGAATACGATGAAAGTCACATGGTGTCACATTGGAGGCGGGGTTACACAAGCCTGCAGTTCCTACCTTGCTTGTTTGCCCCCTCACTCTGGTGTTCTCCCATGCTCACTCTGATGAAGCAAGGTGCCCTGAAGTAAACTGCCATGGTGAGTCCCCACAGCTCACCGGAACTGAATCTTGCCTGTAACTACTTAAATGAGCTGGGAGGCTGCACATCTCTGACCTACAGAAACTAGAGTAATTACACAGCAGGTAATTATGACACTTACGCCTAGCCCCCCTGAGTGTCAGGCACTGTGCAAGGTGCTGTACATGGGATTTCTCTCGTGGTTTTCACAGTAATCCTTTGAAGGAAGATAATATGATTATTTTATAGATGGGGAAACTGGAGCTGAGAGTAATTTGCTAAAGTTACAGACCAAGGAAGTAAAATCAGAGCTCAACTTTCATGCCATCTTGCTTAAGAGACTGGGAGGTTAGGTAGCACACTTTTTTATTCTGGTTGATCAGTCTCTCTAGCCCTGAACGTATTTTCCCCTGAACTGACTTGGGTTTTGTTGTTGTTTTGTTTTTAAGGGGAATTGAGTGGTTCTGTAGAAAGAAGTTAACTGCAGGCCAGAGGCCTTGCTCTCTCACAGAGAGGAGGGTAGTAACCTGTGTGAAGTTCGTACCTCCTTCTTTGATTCTGAGCTGAAAATCTGAGAAAGTGAGCAGCTAGGGAAGGATTAAGGATAGGTGCGGAGGGAACCTGTGGAACTTTTTATTTTAACTTTTATGGCAGACCATCTTCTTGTGATGAGAAGAACAAATCGAACTGTCCCAGAAATCATATTATATTGGAACAGACGAGAGGCTGTCTCAATGGACTCTAACAAGAAAAATGGAAACTTCAAATGTTGTAGCTTAAAATAGCGGTTGTAAAAATCAGGTTTGTTGCTTTCTTTATTAAAATGTTATTTTAGAAATACCTTTTGCTTATTTTAATGTAAATATATTTTTACACACCTGGCACACCAAAAACATCAAAATATAGAAAACAGAGTTACCAGTTCCATCTGCAAGTAAGTATTAATGAGGCTGATACAATTACCATTTTGTACATATTTTGGTAATTCATTACAGCCATCTCTTCACATAGATATCTCTACTTCATATACATCCCATAATTTCTGCATGTTCCTCTATACGTAGGTACTTTTGTGGGCCATCAAGATGGCCTATCAGGTAAAAGATGTTTTCTTTGAAAGCCTAGCAACCTGAGATTGATTCCTGGAGCTCACATAAACATGGAGGAGAGAACTGACTCCACAAACGTATGTGCTTACCTGTATACATAACACACAGCTCACCCTCCAAACATGATACACACACACACCCCACATACACACACACACATACTACATATACATACACACCACATAGGCACACACAGATATACACATATACCACATACACACGAACATACTACATGCACACATACCACATAGGCACACACAGACATACATACCACACACACACACCACATACACACAAACACCACATACATGCACACACACCACATAGGCACACACATACATAAACCACACACATACACACACACATATGCATACATACACATCATCCACCCACACATATAATAATAATAATAATAATAATAATAATAATAATAATAATCTGACACATCTTAGAAATAAGATCTTTTCAAATTTACGAACTAAATACCTGCTTGAAAAAGTGACTTAATAGAGACTTTTGCATCTGTCTTATGACTTCTTTAGGGTAGGTAGATTCCTCGATGTGGAATAGGTGGGTCACAGAGTTTACACATCTTAAATTGTTGTAGGTGTTGCCAAATTGCCTTCCAGAAAGGTTGTACCAAAATTAATTCCCACCAACAGCTTACGAGACAGTGCCCACTTCCTACACCCTCGCTAGTAATGAGTGTTAGCGCCCTTTGAAACCTTGGCCCATCTGATAACTAAGAGGCATCTTGTTTTCGTTTTCCCTCCCTTAATTACTGGGGAAACAAGGTTCTCTTCCTTGGCAATTGTGTCTCTTCCCTTATAATCTTCACACGCTGTTATCCATTCAGTTTTCAGTATAATGTCTTACTAAAGGTCCGTAAGTTGTGGCGTTGACGCCTTTCTCCACGCTCCTCGCTTTTCCTGCGTTTTGCTCATCATGCCTTTCTCCATGCTCGCTGCACATCCCTGTCTTCTGCCTGTCTCATCCTGTGGTCTCTGTACTTGATCTTTCAGCATTTAGAGTTGTCATCTCATGGCATCTTTCTATCCTTATAGCTGTTCTTTAACTCACGGCTTTCTTTTTGGGCAGTCGATTTCGTTTTTCCTCCAAGATGAGGCAGTTCACATGAGGAAACAACGCTTTGAGCCAATATTTGCCAAGTGAAACACAGAATATAATGAATTATTGAAAAACACTCTGAGTTTTCCTAGGCTTTATGTCTTTCTCAGGGACTTCCTTCATTTTCCATGACCCTCTTGAACAACATTAAAGAAAATACCTCAACAATTTTCATACCTAGAGATTAGCATATAAACACTCAGAACTCAATATTTCTATTGAATTTGGTAGTTGTCTTTGTTTCTATTGCTGTGATTATAAAAACAAAAAAGACCAAAAGCAACGAGGGGAGAAAAGGGTTTATTTCAGTTTCTAACTCAGGTCTCACTCTGTCCCTGATGGAAGTCAGGCCGAAGCAGAGGTCATGACAGAATACTGCTTACTGCTGGCTTCTCCTGGCTTGCTCAGTACACACCCCAGGATCACTAACCAAGACCACACCCCCCATGGACTTGCTTATAGGCCAATCTTATAAAAGCATTTTCTCAATTAAGATTCCTTCTTCTCAGATGACTATAGCTTCTGACAAGTTGACAAAAATAAATAAATAAATAAATAAATAAATAAATAAACTAGGGCAGATAGAGTCTTGCTAATAACAGTACAATCAACATGTTGTAGACATACTGTTTATTGCACTACAATTCAAAGAAATGTATAAATTTATATTCACATCATGCTCCCTGTAAACAGAGTGATTTAGTGCCTGACTTCATTTAATTCCCAGAGCAACACTGCTAGTTAATTATTATCGTTTTTCTTTTACAGATGAGAAGACAGGTTGGATGGGGGCAACGTGATATTTTGGTATCACACGGTCAACCCCAGTGTGAGTTGGGATTCAAACTTGCATCTTTTGAACCCAAATCCACTTTTCCTCCCAGCCTTTCCTTGCTGCAGAGTGGAAAGTCAGAGCATGGTTGCCTTGCGGGGATCTCTGAGGCTTTGATCTTATTCAAGGTGCTAATTTGATTTCAACTCCGAAGCCGGTCAGGGTCACCGCTTCTTAGGCTAAAATTGCTGTCTTCTCCTGGGCGAAGATCTGAACTCGGGCAGTTACGTTAATTAACATTTTATTCGATGGGAAACATGAATCCTTTAGAGAGTGATTGCTCACCTACTCGCAGCTGTCCAGTTCTCTTTGTGTCTGGCTCTTGAGCGACAGTCCCTCCCAGCTTCCTCACCTCCAGGGAGCAGAAACTCTGCCCCTTTCACCAGTCCCCTCTAATCAGGGACAGAGCTGGCACTGGAATGCAGTTACATGCTTGCTCCCGGGCTAGCTGCCTGCAGAGCCCCAGGGGCTAGGTCAGTCCAACCCAGCACAGCTGAACCAGATCAGACTATAAGGCATGTCTGCCCCTCTTCACAACTCCTGGGACTTTGTTTCCCACTCTTTGGTTCTTCCTTTCCCAGAGGTTGCAGTACTCCTGGGTGAATGACACCGGGGGCATGCATGCTCCCTCTGGAGTTGACTTACTTCTACTACCATAGGGGTGTGGTAGCCATCCAACCCCACCAAGCAAGATGAGCAGGTCTGAATTATTTATTCTTGTTCAACACCTCCCGTCTAGACTTCAGAACAGTGTGATGCGTGGCAGCGCTCTCGGCGCCGTGCATAGGAGACACTAAGCCTCCTCTTGAAGGATGACGAGTGTCTCCTCAGGCATCCAACATCGAGACTGTCACTTTATGTAGAGGAATCAGCACATTCCAGTAATGAAGAAATAATTCTGTTGAGGATGGGTGATTCACGGTGACAGGAGCCTCGGGTGCATCCAGGGAAAGCAGCCATGGAAGTGGGGGTGGGGAAGGGGAGGAGACATGGGGTTCACATCTATGAGAGATCTGCAGCCCATCAGGGTACACATTTGATGTACCTATGTATCGTCGTTCATCCTAACTAGAGAGACCGGGTAAGCCTTCCTGGCTTTACTGTTGCTGCTGTTAACATAGGGCAATTGCTAGGTCTTTGTGACTCTTCCCGTTCTGTGCTGGCTGTCTAGTCTCTGGCTAGACATTTGCTTCTCAGTCTTTTTCTCCAATGAAATGAAGTCCCCAAGAGCCACAGAGTTATGCTGTAGAAATCACACACCCTGACCTTGCTCCGATGGGTTCCCAGACCCCTAAGATAAAACAGGGAGTTGTTATTGGTGTTCTGTATTTGTCAGGTGCCTGCTAGCCTCTGGTTTCACCTTTTAGTGTCCACTGACCCTCTGGCTTCTCAGATAGACCGCGATCCCCATGCCAATCATGCTTCTACCATCTCGCCATTGTGTTGCTATTTCCTCTGCCTATGCCCATGTGACTGGTTCGAATTATTAAGTCTGGGCCCTAAAGCCGATTCTCTAAAAGGAATCCTTTTCCTAGCTACCTTTTTTTTTTTTTTTTTTTTTTTTTTTTTTTTTTGCAGTAGGGCTATGTGTCATGATCTGTGTGACTTTGAACTTGAAGAAATGGCAAAACCAAAACCAAAACCAAAACCAAAACCAAAACCAAAACCCAAACCCAAACAAAAAGCAACAACCCTCAGATCAGGTGGGCTGGGCATTTGGATGAAGACGTCCCAGCAGCAGCCCATGCATTCAGGGCATGTATTAAGTGCAGTGCAAATGAGAGGCAGTATGGGCCCCTGTAGGGGAGCAGGGTCAGGCTGCAGGCATTTGGGACCAGGAACATGTAGCCGGTCATCCCCATGGACTGAGGCATGGACATAGATACTCAGGACTTTATTCCAGCCCACAGACTTTCCATCCTCCTTGGCTTTCTTTAATTTTTTTTTTTTTTTTTTTTTTTGCAATGCTGCCTATCACTACCTGATATTAAGTTATATAGTTATTAACTCATCTTTTGTCTTTCTCCCTCATCAGAAGACAATTTCAATTTATGAACACACACACACATATACACATACATACACACATACATATATACATACATATACACATACATATACACATATATATACATACATATATACATACATATACACATACATATACACATACACATACATATACATAAATTCTTGCACACTGCCATGAACACAGCATCTAGGAGAGTTCCTGACACACGGCAGATGCTCACTAAACATTCTCTGAGTAAAAGAATGAACAAAAGAGCAAAGCCCTTGAAGAAAGAGGCTGTGTGTGACCTTGTCAGTTAAGGCCCACGGTGAGAAGGGAGTGCCTGCGCCCACTTAGCTCAGGAGGAAGTCAAGTTAAATAGAGACTGGAAGCAACATAGATTTAGCTGTCCAGCCCATATTTTCCTGATCACATTTTAATTCTGTCAGAGTTTCCTGAGCCATGCAAGGCCCTTTCTGAGGCCCGGCTGTTCCTCAGCAGTAACAAAACTCCCAGGAGTCCGCCTGTTGCTCAGGACTGGTATTTTTGCATAAATGCTTTTTACATCACTTGCCAGCTCTTTGTGGTCAGTTTTGTTTACAGCTCACCCTGGAGTTGTTTATAGTGACTAGCCCAGGACTCTCAGGGTTAGTCAGGCTCCATCAACTGTGCGGATTTGACTCAGGATGGGTGAGACTGGTTGGGTAGCATGGGATTGGGTAACAGGAGATACTGCATCCTTTCTCCTCCCCCGAGAGGCAACTTCAGTGGTTCTCACAGTGTGTACTCACTGTACGGTAGATGCAAGAGCTCCAGCTAGTGTGAGAACCAGACTTGCATGAGAAAAACACAGTCATGGCCCAGTTCCTGCACGGCTCCCGGGCTATGTTCTCATCATTGAGAAAGCCCAAGTGTCGGTGGGTTTGCATAATTCCCAGGGGTCATTTAGTCACTCGTACCCCACAGGGGAGCTCAAGTGAATTCTGAGTAGAGGAAGATGTGGGTGCACTTAGGACGTGATGTCCTTCTACAGCCTCCCTAAGCCACTGATTTGCTACTGGAATCATCCCTCCTGGAAAAAGCTCAGTCCTTACTGCCGTTGGTCCGTCTGCTTTTGTATGCTCCAGGGTGTTTGTAAATACCACTGGACGCTCCATCTTGCACCAGTTTCTTTCTCTCGGCTGGAAAATGTTAGTGCAATTTGGCCTGGTTATTTGTCAGCAGACAGCAATCATTCCTCAGCTGGGGTGGAATTCCCTGGTGATCTTTCCCCTCCCAATCACGCAATAGTCTCACATTGCCTCTATCGTGTTGTAATTTCCCTGGTTACATTAAAGCCTGTGGGCTTTTCTGAAGTTATTGCTTATAAAGACATATTTAGAAATTGTTTATGGGGTTATTTTTAGTGCAAAAGCATGCAATGAGCTCTAATTGTCACTCTTCCAAAACTCCACAAGACTTCAAGGATCCCACTAAAGTTCCAGGGACTAAGTGCAGGGCAACTCTTCACTGGGGTGACAGCATAACCCTTGGTACCACACTGAAGGGTGTTTGCTGGTCACCATGGAGACCACACCATAATCTTCTTTCACTTTCCAAGACACTAGTTGGCTGATGTGTCAGATGAAGGACTGAGAGTTGGAGAGTGGAGGCGCTCAGTCTGTTTTGATGAATGTTGAATTCCAACTACATAATACAGTGGCTGTCCTATAGAAGACACTTGACTAATACTTGCTGAATGACTGGATGTCTTTCCTATCTGTGAGCTGCCCACTTCCATAACCGATGGATCTGATGCCACCAAATGGCTGCTGTTCTGGTTACACGTGCTTGATTTACATACATGATGGTGGTTAAAGCACTTTTATAGTTTCAGAACTCAGCGTAGTATTCATCCTCAGATGAGCAGCCACTGAATGGATTACAAAGGGGTGGGGTGGGGTTCTGGGAAGCTTATAGCATTTTGAAAATAGTAGTAGGGGCGTATTTACTGTGTAAAAACTAACCAGAACAAACCATTTTGATCTGAGCGCTACTCCACACTAGGCTGCTACCCATGATGATGTGTGTTTTCTTTTTCACACACTAAGACTCTAGAACAAATTGTCTAAGTCCATGTTTGGTCTCATTCATTTTTAGTTGGATGGCCTGAGAACGAGCTCCTCAGCACGTCTGTGCCTTCCTTTCCCCATCTACCAGTCAAGAACAATGGCATGCACCATCCTGTAGGTGTTGAGAAGGAAATTACTTATTTGAGACCAAGTAATCAGGTAGTGCCAGTGGTTAGGTCTTGGCATTTAGAAGGTGAGATCTTTCAATCCTTCCTCTTCAGAGGGTTTAAAAATCATCCCTGGGGGTGTTGTCACACTCCCCTGATTCCAGGAAGGAGTACCTTGCATTTCTCTCAGGGTCCATGTTCTTCTTAGTGCTCCAGGTATATTTGTTTTTAGGTACTTTGCAAAGTGTGTAGACACTAGTGATCGGGTGAGCTCTTAAAATGCATATTCTTTATGTCTTAACTCATAGAAACTTTGTGTATTATATAACAGGCCATGAAATATCTTCCACGGTATTATATCTGTGTTGTCCAATGTGGTTGTCAAGGACCACATGTTGCTGGGTGTATCTAACGCTCACGAAAATCAAAGAAAACGACAATAAAGTGGATCTCTTTGATGGGTCTTACCATACTTCAGTACTCGGTAGCTTCAGGTACAAATTTAGAGCTCACCCATCCCCTCAGGAAGTTCTATGGAATCGGGTTGATGAATATAAAAACTCTCTGAAGTCCAAAGAGTCAAAAAATAGTGCCAAGTCACACAGCTAGTTAAGATCACCTAGCTGGCTGGCACATAATTCAATCATCTTGTTTTCTGTACCAAGATACTTTTTACTGTACAATGAAGACACTTAGAGCTTCACCCCAACCCCTAGGGTCCTGGTCTTTGTACACCTGTTTTAGCCATATAGTTTTTAGAAGTCATAACCATGTAAACACCTATGAATTTATTGTTTGTATCTTTAAATCCACCCTCTTTCTCATCTTCCTTCCCAAACCCTAAAGCAACACCCTTTAATGATAATGCCCAGCACACAGTTGACAATTGTTCCCAGCTAGGCCTTCTGCTATGTTTCCTCCCTCCTAGGCCTCAGTCCATCTGAATGAGCTCTGAGAAAGCCTTTGTTGACTGGAGGGTCAGGGCTGCAGGTGAATGAGGGAAGAGATTGAAGGGTCAGGGCTATCACTTGGAGCTCTGATGGCAAGTTTGAGCACCCAGCAGAGGTTTCTCAGTAAGGTCCTAGAGTTAAAAACATCTGTGACAAGAAAGATTTTTTACACAGATTCACTGTGTACAAATAGAGGCAAAATTTTGAAGCACAGATAGGCCTAGTAGTTGATTTCCTGGTTTGACAACAATTCCTATTTCTTCAGAATCTCCTTGCCCACACTTGCTGGTAAAGGCACATTGGCAGCAGCGCTGTTAAAACATGCCCTGGCTGGCACTGTTCAACCAGCAGCAGAAAGGGTTTTAGTCTCTCAAAGCCACCTCGGTGTGGGTACAGAGTCCCTTCCAAGGTTTCAAATAGATGAAGGAATAATGTACCAAGTTGCAATTACCTCTGCAAGTCGGTCCGATCAAAACCATGCTGATTACATAAACAACAGTCTATGGTGATTTTAAAATTCCAGTTCCTCCAACTTTGGTATTTAAATTTGAATTTTTATGCTTAATGTCTTTTAAATGAAATGCTTCTGTCAAGGTCACAGGTCACTTTCATATGGAGTCCTGGGTTGTGGGTAAGTGGAATCCAGTTGCTGGAGGAGTTTCCTCCCAGAACGCTCTTCTCCTGGGAATGTCATATGCTTAAGATGACTGTTTGACATATATCTTACTTTGTATGTCTCTTCCTTTCCTCTTTCTCTTATAGGCTAGAAAGTAATTCTAGAAAGTAACTCAGTGTGGATATGTTAAATGACTTCCACTTAGCAAAATGTCTGCCTAACTGGCAGCGACCATGTCCTCTGTAGAAAACACAGTATCCCACCATAACCAGACACACACTCGCTGCAAGGCTTCTTGCACACAAGAGTTTTATATTCATTAGGTTTTAATTACTAGACTGCTTATCTGATCATGATTATGTTAAATAAGAGAGTCCTAGTTTTTTTTCTTTAATTTTCTTATTCTACCTTTCATTTGCTAGATCAGGAAGAGATCATTAGGCACAGATGACACTCAACTAAGAAGATCCCAGAAGCCAAGTCAGGAATGACCTTTTATCCTCATGGCTGAGAAAAAAAATCAATTTAATAGCCAGGCTACAGAGAGGAACTCAGGAAGCTGGTGTAGGTATCATTGTAAAGACTAGACTGAGAATGGAAGAGACTAACTAAAACTAAAAGTGGTAAGTTAAGAATCCAGGATAGCACAATAGAGTATTAAAGACAAGCCGAGGCAAGTGATGTCAAGCTTTGAGCAGGAGTGTTGAAGTTAAATGTCCTTTGCAAGATGCTTCAGTTGCCGTCCAGGCGCTCTGGTCAGGGTGTCTCCATTTTGCATGTAAGATAGCCCGAAATAGACAGCTAATGTTTTGGGAGCTCCGTTTACAACTTGAGGAGTTAAGTTGGCAAATGTCCCATGAGGAGGAGCTGGGGAGATGGCTCCGCGATTAAGAACATTTGTTGCTCTTCTAGTGAACTGGGGATTGATTCCAAGCGCTCACACTAAGCAAATCACGACTGCCTGTTACTATGGCTCTAGGGGACCCAGCACCCTCTTCTGGATCCAAAGGACACAATCATTCACCTGTACATACCTGCACCCATTCAAAACATATTTATTTAAGAAATTGTTCCGGGGTATAGGCACAATTTCATACCTACAGGAGTTTAAGAGTGAGAGAATCTTCAAGTGCGTGAAGAACGTTATTACTTCTAGGTAGTGTAATATGAGGCAGGGAAAATGATAGAGCAATAACAAAGGAAGCCGTAAATCACTTCTTCTGTGAAGGTTTTAGAACTTTTAATAAGCCAGGAAGCCTGATATATAACTGAGAATTTATCCTACAAAGAAAATCCACTAGACAGGGATGTGGTTCTGTTGGTACAGTGCTTGCCTTGCATGGTGAAGCCTGCATGTTGATCCTCGGGATCAGGGAGTGAAAAGAAAAGAAAACCTTGATTGGAAATCCATAGGCGTCCCCAGTGTCACAAGAGAGGCAGAAGGTCCCCCGCAGGAAGCATAAAAGAGGGGCCAAAAGAATCTGCCCAGGGAACACCTACCTATATCTGTTTAGCTTCTCCTGGCAACAGAAGAGACACTAAATAAAGGTCTGAACTTTCAGGATCTTCTTCACAGTAAAACATACTCTGGAAGGATTGCTGACACCAAGTATGGATGAACACTTCAGTCCTGTAATTGTATGCATCTTCACTGTTCCGAAACAGAGGTGTATGCCAGACAAATCATGACTGCTTTAAACTAAAGATCAAGGTGATCCCTCATCAGACTCTGCAGGAGCCACCAGCAAGTGTCCAAGTCAGCCTCCACTGTATTCCTCTAGCTGAGTTAACGTTAGATGCCCAAGATTCGTTATAATCAGCTGATCTCAATTAGATATTTGGGTGTGGTGTTCTGCCTGTATCTGAATTCTACTTCTAACTTCCACCAGAGGTTCCTGAGCATGAGAAAATTGAGTTAAGTTTTATTTTATTACATTTTTTTTATTCATTCATTGTGCGAGTGTGGATGTGTGCATGCTATAGCATGTGTGTGAGGCTCGGAGAACTGTGTACCAACTTGCAGGAGTTGCTTTTTTTTTCCTTCCACCAAGTGGGTTCTGGAGATTGGACTCAGGTCTTCAGGCTTGGCAACAAGAGCCTTTACCCTTGGAGACAGTCTCTCTGCCCTGGGTTAAATTTTGTTGGTGATTATTTCACACTAGGGGTCTAGTCTCAAACAGTATTATTTCTCTATTTATGCTCATAAAAAGAAATTAAAAGGCAATACTTTAAGTCAGTGATTAATTTTTTCAATAAAAGTAGAAAAAGAACTATTATTTTTTGTTTTATTAACAGTTTCTCATTGCTATGGGGGTTGTTAGGTTCTAATGATTTTACTGGAGAGAGAAAATATTTTTTAAAAAACTTGTTTTGGGCTTATTTAGTAAAATATTCTCTCTTTCTCTAGATATATATATATATATATAGATATATGTATACACACACACACACACACACACACACATATATATATATATATATATATATATATATATATATATATATATATATCCATGTCTCCAAATAATTCTTACTCTCTGCTGAGTTCTGCTATCTGCCATATTATTTTGCAAAACCGTGTGTATTGTTTGTCCATATCTAGTGTGCACTCTGCAGGGAGATAGACAGGGACTGCTGCAGGGTCATATTTTGCCTTCCAGATCATGATTGGGGAAGAGGGAATTCTTGTTGGATGAGAAAGCCAGTGGAAAGCAAACCTGCAGGTTTCAAATGTGACTCGGTGCCGAGGAGGATGGTCCTAGCCGCAGCGAGAATGGAAGCCGTTCAGAGGGAGAGATGGTACACTCAGGTAAAGAGAATGTTGAGGGAAGCTGGCTGAGATGCAGGTAAAGACAGAAGGGGGTGGGTCCCGGGCCAGATGGGAGCTAAGCAGTAAAGCTACATAAGGACAGGGTGCTGCAGGAGCTGTGGCATTCTGGGAGAATCCTCGATCTCTCCAACCTGGAGTGATGCTCAGGCGAGAGCGTTTTTTTTAGGAGCACAGTGCAGGGTACAGTCCGCTCATTCGGCGAGCTGTTCATTGGTTACACTTCTTTCTATTAGCTCTGTTGCTTACAGGCTAATGGTCAGAGAGTCCTAGTGGATAGAGCACTACCTGGGTGTAGGATTGTATACCTTTATTCCTGACACTCAAGATGTTGAGACAGGAGGATCGCTGCAAGTTCGTTGCTAGCCAAGGCCACATGGCAAATTCCATGCCAGTCAGAACTACACAATGAGGTTCTGTTTCAAAACACAGAAACAGAAAAGCTAAAGAGGAGGCTACTTTCAGCTCCTGGGACTTGGTGACATTCTGAGAACTGTGGTGACATCAAATACTCCACCAAGTCCTCCAGAGTTTTTCACACGACCTTTCCAGGGGCGCGCGCTTTTAATCAAACACGAGACTAAAACTAATTGGACTGTTTCGAAGTAATTGCTCTGCAGAATCGCAAGTGTTTATCTGGAGATTATGTCGCTCCGGCAGCATGGCTGGTGTGTAACGGCTCGGAATCCCAAGAAATGGAACTGAGGCTGCGCCTGCCCAGAAGCCGCTGGGTGAGCTCAGACCACCCACACACTTCGGCGCACAGAGAATTAAAATATTTAGGACAGATTTTGACACAGTAAACCACGTTCAAGCATCACGATCTTGCTCGTGTTTACACTGACCAAAGATCCCCTTTCTCCATTTGCCCCTCATTTTGTTGTCATTAAAATGACAAAATTTGGCTTAGCTTGAGACCAAGGCAAGGACTTTAGAATCTTTGACTTTGAAGTAGACTTGAACCAAACAATTTTAACTTCCACTTAATATAAACATCATGCTTTGTCTCTGTCCAGGTCATATCTTCCCTCCTTTTCAAGTCTTTCTGGATCAGCTCTCACTAGCACTAACCATGAACATTTAACATATGCCCGTCTCAGAACACCACATCCTGATGTCGTTCAGGAATGTGCTTTCTACCCTTTATTGCACAGGCTCGGATTGCTCTTCTTACAATCTTCTTACTTCTAGCGAACTGGAGGGTTCCTGCCTTTTACCCACCCCCAGGTATTTCTGGGTGGCCTGATAGTGACTATGTAGCCCAGGCTGGCACTGGACTCTTCTCTTGATTGTGGGGTTAGACAGGCACTACCAAAGCTGGTTCGAAAGTTATGCTAATGAGAAAGGAGGGACCAAGTGAGGAAAGAGAACGTCACTGTGATGCTTCAGGCTGTTACCCACTCTTGTCTCTCTGTGTGTGTCCTCTAGAAAGACAAAAAAAGGCAGCCACAACTGCCCTTGCTACACTTTCCCAGCCTTTCAAGCTTGTGCTGCTGGGATCTGAGAGGGTTTTGAGATGGAAACAAGGTTCTCTAGCGTGGCCTCTAACTCTGCCCTACAGTGTTACTCCAACTCTTTACAAGTCAAGGCTCATTGGCTGCCTTCTACATTTTGTAGACTGAATACCTCAGTAGAAAAGGCTCTTGAACAAAGTCAGGCAGGAGGAGAGTTTATAGCTAAGTGCTGGTTCTGGCTCAGTCAAGGCAGTCACCTTCACTTTCCAGATAGGAATAGACATGACAAGAAAAACACCTCGGCACAGGCCTTTGTATCTGTCTTCTTGACCATGTTCCCCAGCTGGTGAAGGCACAACAGGCCCCCACAGCCATTAAAAGGACTCTGTTGTGAGTATGTGTAAATATTTATGTAAAGTACTTTTAAAGCTGGACAGATATGAAGTGTGCCAGAGCACCATGGGTGCAGAATATTCTCACAGACACACAGTGCTAGTTTCCATGGACTTGATGGAAATATCTCGCTGAAAAAAAGTAAACTGCTTTTATTTATGTAAATGGACCTCAACAGAATAAACTGCCACCTGGGAACGTTTAAACTCATTCTAATGTACCTACCTCTCCTGTTGTTTTTCCAACATTTCCACTGGACTCCTTACTTAGCATTTCTGGGCTGAAAGAGGTTGTGCAGATAGATCTGTCTCACCTACGCAACCTACTCTTTTTGGTGTCTTAACTCTTGCCTAGTTACTGCCAGGATTTCAGTAGCAGCAGATACAGTGTAACTGTTTAAAGTCTCTGGACTGAAGTTAGAAGTTTGTCATGACTGGATTGTATCTGAGGAGCCCCCTGTGTGTCAACTTTGGGTTTTTTTTTTTTTGTTTGTTTGTTTGTTTTGTCTTTTTGTTTTTTGTTTTTTGTTTTTTGTTTTTTTTTACAACTTCTGGTGGATTCCAAAAATTAAACACACACGTTCTTTTATCCATACATGGACTTAACCCACTTGATGGGATCAATGGGGGAGGGGGGTGAAAAATAAGAGACAGCTGTGATTCATCTGTGAGCTTTTTACATTTGAGTTTACTATTTCATTTCTTAAGCTTAAATGGTTTTATTTATAATAGCATACTAGTATAAGAAGGAAATAGAAAACATGGAAATGTACAGACAATAAAGGTCATAAAGAAATAACAAACATAAATAATGTTTAGAGCTTATTACGTTTTCTTAAAGTCCTTTTTATATGCCCATACAATGTTTGGACATCACACACACAGACACACACACACACACACACACCACCCCATAAAAAAGGATAAAAAACAGGTTTTACATACTATACATTTTCCTAATATTTTGTCATAAATGTATACCTCATTAGAAGTCTCATAAATATCACGCACGATGATGGCATTGCATGTCCGAATTACTTCCTAACATTACCCTGTTAGCGGATGTTGAGGTTATGTATAATTTCATGGCCATTAATAATAAATAATGCTGCCTCTACCAACTTTGTGCTTAAAACCTTGCTTATATTTTGCTGAAATTTCTAAACTAGGATTTTTAAAAATGGAACTAGTAAGTCAGGGTGTCAGAAATTTTGAGAACATATTTCTGGATTCTCTTCTGCTGTTTGTGTAGATTTGTGATGCTGCTAACTGGACCACATTCTCAGACTGCTGCCATTGTGTCGCGCTGAACAGTTAAACAGCATTCCACTTGACTCCAACCGCGGAGCTGTAGTGACATGTCACAAAACAAGAAGTCTGTCCTGAGACTTTCCACTCAGAGTACACTGAGATCCCATTACTTAGCTACTGAGTTAATTACTCCATCTGCTTTTCTTCATCCATTACATTGAATTCAGAAGGGAAGACTTTCTCATGTTGGTTGATGGATTTATTAAAAGCTTGAATTTATAAGATCAAGGACCCAGTGAAACTCGCCATTGCCTGGGACACTGTAGACATGCTTGACTCTCTGTCTCTAAGCATTGTAGAGATAAACCCAAATGAAATGGCTAAAAAGTTGTCTTCTGTTGTTAGTTTGGATCTAAAGTGTTGTTAGACCCTCTTGAAGGTTTACAGTACAGCCGTGTTCAGGGGGAAGCCCTCAGGAAGAGATCATGAAGCTCTGATCTGGTGAATGAATTAACCCATCTGTGGATTCTCGGTGCAGTGGCTCATTGGGAGGACACAGAGACTTCAGACGATCATCCAGAGTAGAAGGTCCCTGGAGCAGTGCTTTGGAAGGGTGTGCTTTGTTTCTGACCACTCATTTCTTCGTGATGACCAGGAAAGGTGAGCTCCAGTGTACACCTTTGCTACAGCGGACTGCTTAAGAGTATAGGCTTAAAGACACTGCGCTAAGTGACCACAGCTGAGGTTGACTAAATCACGAGCAAAGCTAAACCTTTCCATCCTGAAGCTTATTTTATTCTTTAAGATATTTTGTCGTGGCTGGGCAGTGGTGGCACACGCCTTTGATCCCAGCACTTGGGAGGCAGAGGCAGGCAGATTTCTGAGTTCGAGGCCAGCCTGGTCTACCAAGTGAGTTCCAGGACAGCCAAGGCTACACAGAGAAACCCTGTCTCGAAAAACCAAAAAAAAAAAAAAAAAAAAGAAAGAAAAAAAGAAAGAAAAGATATTTTGTCGAGGCAAGAAAAAGCTTAAGACACCAGTAAACATTTCCCTTTGAGACCCTTGAAAGAAGAATTTAGACACAAAGCCATACCTTTTATTTAATATTGTATGAGCTGATGAAATCTCAAAAACTGTCCCTGAGGGGTTGGAAAGAGGAAAAGACTTTTCATTTCTACATTTTGCCAACATGGGTAAGTTTTTGAAAGGCAATGGAGGTCTCACGTCAGTGTCTTTCAGAAAACATCCCACATCTGTTTGTATCTATAAGATGAAGTTGGTGAACTGGGTGAGTATTTAGATTCCTGTTGGTGACCATAATATTCTGGCTGTTTTATCATTTACCACAAGAGATGTTTCTGGAAGGCTCAGATCTGAGATTTTATTTGAGTTATTTGAGAGAGGACGCAGAAAAAGAAACCTGAAACACACTGGAGCTGGAGTTACAGGAGGTTGGAAGTCTCTCCAAGTGGGTACTGGGAGCTGAACTCTGGCCTTCAACAGAACAGAGAGCTCTCTTATCCACTGAACCATGTTCCAGTCCCTTGCTTGGTTATTTTGACATAAAGGATTGAAACTTTTGCATAAGTATTTGATGGTTTGTAACATAAAAGATCTTCAACATTTTTTAGAGTTGTTCAACATAATGGTTTATAATGATCGATTCTGAGAATGTTGCTTTCTCTCAATACTTAGTGAGAAAGGACAGGTATGTTTAGACCATTTCAGAGATTGTTAGAAATTCTGTCTTAATCTCAAAACCGTTTTCCTTTTCTTGAGACAGGCTCTTATATAGCTGAAGCTGGCCCAGAACTTGTTATGTAGACCGAGCTGTCTCTACCTCCCAAGTGCTAGGATTAAAGGTGTGCACCACCAATGCCTGGCCAACATTTTTTAAAAATGAAATTCAAGTCAACAACTCAATCATCAAGTCTTGAAGCCAACACTCCAAGACAGTAAAATGCTAATATATTTGATATTTATATGCCAAAGAATGATGGTAAGAAAATGTTGAAACACTTTTATCTATTGTGTCTCTGTTAGAGCAGGAACCTTTGTGCATACTGTAAATTGCTCTGCTGCATAACATACACCGGGCTGGAATCTGAACCAAGTGCCTTGGCCAGTGTTCCCAGACGACAGGGAAGTCATGCGGCACCACACAGCCGCCAGAGACACGTTGGGGTCAATACATGTTTGGTTTTGAATTATATTTCTCTCTTCATATTCAGAAACATTTTGCTGTTGCCAAGTTTTCAGTGACCTCTAAATTCAATTCTAGGACCCCATGGGGGTCATGACCCATAGTTTCATAGTGACAGCACTAAGTAGACTTAGTGAATTTAAAAAGAGTGCATGATGTTTGGAGGGAAGTGGGGGGCAGGCGGTGAGAGGAGTCAGAGAGGAGGGAGTAGGGGTAGATTTGAAAACACATTCTATGCATGTATGGAATTCTCAAGCAGTAGAATTTTTGAAAAGAAGCTGAGTCGTAGGGAGGAATGACAGTGACTGTATGTTTGGTTGTTAGCAGCTTGTTCTATGAAAATGACATTATTTACTGTCAACCTTGCATTCTCTCCCTTCTCTAGACCCATTCTTCCACTCGTGATCTTTGCCTCTTTGAGGGAAAAAACACTGAAGACTGAACACCAGCATAGAAACTCGGAATCTGATCCCAAACTCCAAGACGAAGGCTTCCCGCAGACTGAGTACCTAGTATTGCAGTACTCTGGGGCAGGAAGATACAAGAAAGGTTATTTCTCATGGGTTAGATTAAAAACACAATAAAATTGCCCATCAAAAGTACTTTTACACAAGTAAAAGTGCCCATCAGAACGAAAAGAGAAAACCATCTGATTTAAAGTTTGTTTTCAGATCCAAAAAATTCTGTCTTACAGCAGTTGTCCTGTGCATATGACAGACCTGTTAGCCAAACAAGCTGCTCCTCAATCCAGACATCAGGAGAACGTAATGTAAAGGTCCCACCTCACCATTCCAGCAGAAATGGACTGGGTGAGCTGAGACCAACCTCAGGTATTCAAGGCCACTGTGCAAGCTGACCTTCCACTCAAGTTCTGAACAGACTCCAAAGGATGTGATTCAGGTTATCCTGCCATAATTAGATGCCAAGACATAAAACTCAGATGTGATGGATTGTCTCAGAGTCAATGCCAACTTTACCGGGTGTGTTGTGGATCTTGCAACATGAATGGATTTATGTTATAGAGTTTGACAGCTGTGGCGCCAGAAGATAAACAGAATTACAAGATCATTCATGAAAGCTGATCTTGCTGGCAAAACAGGTGAACATACGGCTGGCCAAGTTCTTTCAAGATCGGGCAGGTACCGACAATGGCTTTATCTTGGATGCTCCAAGATGCCCCTCCACCAGCAGCAGTCAGCCTCAGTGAGAACAGCAGCTCACAGCAGCCAACTCTATGTCCTGGCTGTCAGGTGCCTAGAGGCCCAGCTCATCCTAAGGTGCTTGGTTCATCAGTAAAGCATCACACTCCTAGCACATGATAAGGAAAGGGAAGAAAGGCCTGCTATGCACTCTCTGCTCTAGAGAGTAAAGAGATGATCACAAAAGCTTGAGAAATATGTCAGCTAATAGGAGGAAATTTGTTCAAGAACAACTCATTCAATCTTGGCATGGATTAGTGAAGAAGGCTATTCTGGGACAACCTAAAATTGATTTAAATTAGACAAAACCAATCCATAATAAAATATTCATGTATCTGAAGCTTAAGGAAAGAAATCTTTTTTTTTCCTGAAAAATCTTTGCATGTCTTTCTTTTTCTGGGCCACAAGGTTATTAATTGCACATTTTTATATGACTTGTCTGTTTCTCTTCTCTATCTGCTCTACCAAGCTATAAAGTAGACTGATGTGCGTGTTACTGCTATGATTGTCCTTGCTTGGCTAATAAGAGAAGGGAAGAAGGCCCTAATCTCTGAAAATGTGGATTCCCAGGTTTTCTTGTGAGACAGCTTACTATATACCCTTGGAGTAGCTAATAAACCCAAGATCATGTAGTCAGACCTACCTCTTCTTGAAATTCCGGAGGCCATCTAACTGGCCCATGACCTGACTTTCCTGCAGGGGAGATAATGACCTCTGGAGGTCACAGCTTCTTTGGCAAGGCTACACTTGGCCTCCTCATCCACAGAGGCCTTCCTGTCCTTCAGCAGCCCTTGACTCTTTCCAGCGTGTCATGGCAGCCTTTGTTGACTTTGTAAGACGCTCACTAGGGCAATCAAAAATGCTGAGGACTGGGGAGGCAGGAGTTGTGGCTCACGTTCCAGTGCTTACTAGCTGACTGGGTAGCCATGAGCATGTCAGTTCTCGACTTAGTCTTCATGTATGCTCATGATTGGAAAGGCTACAGGATTCCTGATGACTTCTCAAGTGGAACTTTTCTCCAGTCCAGTGAGCTCCGTGCTGTAGACTGTAGCCTGCTTTCTCTCCAACTTGCTTCCTCTGCTGTAGAGTTGACAGCCTCACAGGGGGAATTACAGAGGCGGCAACGAAGTCCACTGGACATTGCTATATGTGCTGACGATGTTGGACATCCAGAGACTGGGACAGACTTTTGCCATCACCATAAGGGAGAGGCGGGTCTCCTCGGCCTTTTTCAGGTCAGGCTTCTGCCTAGACAGTTCTCCTTCTAGTTCCTTGTAATGCCCACTCTAGTTTAAGCCCATCTGGATAAAAATGATGAGCTAAGACCAAGTTCACAGCAGGATTGTAGCCTTGAAGTCTTCCCCAGAATGACCCACATTTTGATGTAGACATAATGTACAAGGGATCTGGTGTTTCAATCCATTCTTTGAAGCTTACAGGTGACTTAGGCCCTTTTATTATTACTTTTTATTTTTAAGATTATAATCTGATTATATCATTTCCTATTTCCCTTTCCTCTCCTCAAACCCTAAATTATAAATCACCAAGTCTGGCTTTCGTAGGATTTTGAAATTGCATAACAATGGTGGGTAAAATATGAGAAATGGAGTTAAGTTCCAGAGAACTCACAGAAATACCATGGTAGCCTACCAGTAAATCCAGCCCCTGAGAGTGAAGAAAGAGCATGCCCAGAGCAGGCTGGCTAGCAAGGCTAGCCATTTCACTGAACACTGGCTGAGAGACGCTGCCTCAGGAGAATTACTGAGGATGATTTCCAACATCAACACCAAGCACACATGTTCTTTCACACACACACATGCATGCAAAACAAGCCTAGTGTACAGCACACACACACACAGAGAGAGAGAGAGAGAGAGAGAGAGAGAGAGAGAGAGAGAGAGAGAGACCGTCTCATGGAGCTGGGCAACTAGTTCCAGGTGACTGTGGATCTTTTTCATTCTCCTGTGCCTTTCCTGTCAGGGGTCAGCAGCTTTGTTTACTACCTACAGCCATCTGCGACAAGTTGGCCAATGTTCACGGCAGGGTGTGGCTGCTTCATCATCTCCTACAGTTGCCAGCAGTGAGAGGCCATAAAAGACGTTTGCTGCCTCAGTGCGAATCCTGACTACGAGACTCGTTTTCAATGCTATTTCAGGACACTTGCTTTCTTCCAGGAATTCACAAGCTTCATTAGCAGGTAAGATAGGAGAAAGTGCTGCTTTAGACACACACACACACACACACACACACACACACACACACACCCATGAACTCCCTCAGTCCTTGCTGCACCCCCTGGTTCTGTGGTCCAGCTCAAGCCAAGCTTTGCCAGGGAAAGGAGTGACCAGGCTCACGTACAGGACACATGTATGATATGACTTCATGAGCTTGTAGGCTAATGTCTCCATTCAATATAACAATAATGTGATAACTTCAGACCAGGAAACTGAAGAAATAATCCTGGCATCATACAGGCTACATGCTTGAAAGTCGGGTTTCATTAAGTATTTAGAAAGCTTAGAAAAATTCATCTACACATATACAAATATTTACCTACTTAGATACACCTACGTGTATGTCTGAGACACTCCGACTTACTTGGTAGCCTAGTGTTGAGCCCTTGTGTTGGCATCTTAAGAAAAGCTTCTTGTTTGTTTCTGAAGTTGGATAAGAACCATTGAGTTTACTCCAAAGACAGTTGGTACTACACTGCTATTAAAATCATAGCAGATTTTCACCCATAAGCCACTGGAAAGTGCTTCCTAAACCACATGTTGGAAACAGGAAGTTTCCAGGCAGGTTTGTGCCCTCAGGAAATTTTTAATTGCTTCCTTTATCTGTTTCCAGGGCCAAGCAGTTCAACGTTCCTGTGGCCCGTGTTGCTTGGGGACCACTTTGTTTCTGCAAATTCTAGAGGAAGAGAAGGGTCTATAGACATCTTCCTGAACCCTGACTGCTCTGAAATGTGTTATTGTCAAGATGTTTCCTCTTTGCTCATCATTTCTGGGGGAGACGTTAGCTGACTGCTGACTCCCCTCTCCTACCACCCATGCTTAGGGATTTTCTTGAGGCTATCCCAAACTTTGGTTGAATTTCTGTAGCCCCTTTGGTAATGACAGTAGATAGCATATGACTGTTAGGGACCAGAGCTGCAGCCCCTGTCCCGGTGGAACGCCTACAGATGAGGACCAAGTCATTGCCACAGTCACACACATCGATAACCACCTTGTCTTTACAGACACTGTGTAAAACACAGCTTCACCAAGAATCCCTCTCTTGCACTGCCCCAAATGTGCTATAGGACAGCTCAGCCCCTTACGAATGTCCTTTGATATTTCTAAGCTCACTTCTTTCCAGCAGTTAAAAGAATGATTCTGGATGCTTTCATCTCAAAGACAATATTCCCGAATCTCTTCAGAAGATTATTAAATAAAACACACTTTTGAGGATTAGAGCTATTTTCCAACTGACTTGGCTAGTTAAGGTGTCATCCATGCATCTGTTGGGGAATATGGAAGATATCTTAGAGCTGAAAAAAATGTATATAGTACTTAACTTTTAAAAATTGGTACGAGAATATATAAGACATTATTAAAATGTGTCACTGGAGAGTAAGATGGGTATTACATGAAAGATATTTCCACTACATATATATTCCTTTATAACTAATAATATTGACAACTAATATCTATTTGAGCTTGACTATATAATCACTCCCTCACTGCATTTATAGTTCACCACTCACAGTGACCTTATATAAGTACCAGCATGACAATGTGTCATATAGCTGTCACGTAAGACTGGCTTAGGCAGCATATTTTATTAGCTAGTATGATAAGTCATTCCATGGCAGGATGACTACAGAGGTGAGAAGACGAAGGATTCTAAGCTCTGATAGTTCTGCATGTTTGCTCTACCCTCATCCATATGATGTGCTGTCCTTAAGCAAGCTCTGCTCACGGCTCTGGAAGGCTGCTGTGTCGCACGGATAGGTGATAGCATCCAGTCTTCCCCCCAATGTGTTTTTGTTAGAAATTTTCCAGCACCCCCTCCCCCACCCCTGCTCCTCATCACAGCCAATACAATTGTTTCCGATGCTACACCTAACACGGCCATCATAAAAGGAATGGAGCCTCCAGGGTTGGCTTCTGGGCTGATCAAGGTTCATGTGAAGCATCTAGAGAAAGCAGGCTGAGAGCTGGGACACATTGGTTACGGTTATGAGAACAGTTCTGAGTCAGAGGGAGAACATTTTCTAGCCCCCATCCAGTCAAGGTTATTGACTTCAAGTGTGCATAAGGAATTCATAGTAATAGACATCAAAATTGCTCTGGGCTTCCTTAAGCCTCGAGGAGCAGTTAATCTGTCCCTTTTACTCTGCCACCAGGAGCAGAGTCCTAAGCAAGCAGGGGAAGATAGCAGGTGGGTGGCCATCAGCTGGACTTTTGTCACTTGCGTTTGCAGGTGAGGACACAGGTGAGATGGGGCTCCAGGAAACTGCTCAAAGTCGTGCAGATAAAGGTGATAGAGCTGGGCTCCCGTGTAACATCTGCTTACCTCGACGCCTAGGCTTTTACTCCTAATGATAAACACACCCTGCTACACAATGGGTACTGTCAATCCCTCTCTCCCTCCCCGCTCCCAACATGTATTTCTTTCCCAATTACTAAAATAAAGGAAGATTGGTTGTATTCTCTCTATAGTACTGTTTGGGGCGTTCTGTTGGCCTGACATCAACTCCTTGTCTCTGACAGCTTGGGAATGGCATTTAACCGCATGGACTTCAGGTTCCTGACCACTGAGATGGAAATTCTCAATCAAATGAGCTCTGAGATTCTGTCCTGCCCTAAAACTCTATTAGTGTATGGCCCACAGATGAGCCGTGATTAGCAGCAGGGGATTTGCAAAGGCCTCAGAAATACAAATCCTGATGTTCTTCATGAAAAGTCAGTTGAATTTTTTAGAAACAAGTATTGTTCTATGTATAAAATGACCCAGCTTGTTCACTGCTGGTACAGATGGTTGTGTGCAACCTTCACGACTGAGGGAGTTGGCCCCAATACTCTGGGTGACTTGCCTGTCCTCTCTCCCCTGGTACGATCTGTTCCAAGGATTCATCTCTTCTCAGCTGAATAGGCCAAGAAACCATCTGCCACTGGTGGTGAGATGACAGCTGTGTCTCAAAGCTTCCAGAGACCTTGTTTCTTCATCCTGCAAAGTATGGCAACCGAAATGACCAAGTGAAAGAACTTGTGTATAGGAAAGATGCCCTCTGCAGTTTGATGCATCCTGTTTGCCTGGCTACAGTCTTTAGCAGAGATCAATTCCTTAACTGCTTCCAAAGACAACCCACCCCTTTCCATATTACTGTGAAATGTCGTAGGCAGGAGACAAAGGGACAATGGGTGAGCTAGGTTATGTGTGTTTTATTTTCTTCTTATTTCTATTTCTAGAATACCAGAGAGAGAGATTTAGATAACAAGATACAAAAGTTTTCCTTTTCAGAGCTAAGTGAGAATTTGAAGTCAAAATATGAGGTGTCTGTAAGGCAATGTTAATACTTGCTAAAGAACTTGCATGTTAAAATAGTTGCAAACATTACGATTAGACAAATAAATGGTCTCCAACCTATTACCACGAGTCTTAAGAAAGTTGAAACATGTTAATTCATCAGAACTCAGTTAGGTGCCAAAACCCATCAAAAACACTAAATAGCTAACGGCAGATAATGAGGGGATATGATAGAAAATGTATTGTATTTATTCATTCCTTTATGTTAGAGAGAGAGAGAGAGAGAGAGAGAGAGAGAGAGAGAGAGAGAGAGAGAGAGGAATCAGGCACGTATCCTAAGAGTGACAGAAGAAGATTATCTATGGTTGTTCACTCAGCCAGCCATTGTCATCTGAGAGATGAGGATTATCATTGAGAAGAACACTTTTAAGAACATATAACAAAAATGTTAGCACCCCACAATAAAATTATCACTGAAAATGCAATGCAGGAAGTGGTCTCTCTGATACAAAAAGGTTGGCCTCCTTGGAAGCCTCTGGAAGCCTCCGGTGACATCGGATAGGAGCTGCAGATGGGCTTCCCAGGTCCTGTGCAATCATGTCACATCAATAAACACTTACATTTGTATCAGTTCATGAAAGTAATTCCAGGAAATAAAAGCAAGCGTGCTTTTAGGTGAAATCATCAGTGTAATAGCTTTGATTTTCATTTTTCTTCCTAATGCAAATTAAAGACAAAAATTCTTTAGGTAATAGAATTCTATTCTATTCTCTTCTATTACCTAAAATTCTTTAGGTAATAGAAGAAATAAAATAGGTGGCACATTTTCGTCATACTGCACAGTCTGTCCAGAGTTGGGATTGTGGCATTTTGAAAGCCATTCCCAATGACATATGCGAAGTTCTCTACCAGAAGAAGCCCTTCAAAGACTGAGGAGGCAGCTGCCTGCTTGAAATCCCTTTGGGACTGAAGAAATGCAGGCCACGCCTCTTCCCGCTTCACAGAAACCTCCACTGCCTCTCACCTCTGTGGCTCTGATAGCTGGAAAGGACCTTAACTTTGACAGCCACAGGTCACCCAGGCTTTGTCTCAGTTCCTCTCAGCATAGCATCTTACTGGGAGAGTCATCACAAATGTGGGTGACAGAGAGGTAAAGTGAGCCCCACTGCTGCCTTAAAGAAAGATATTTTTTACAAAGTTTGGGGTTTTCTCCTCAGCCAAACTCAGTGGTGTTTGTTACTGCTGCTTTGTGAACACTTTGGTGTGGTTCGGTGTGGATCTGGAGTTGGAGATTCTAAGTCCCTGCCTTGCTTAAAGTGAGCTGGCAATTTAGCTTGGCATTTTTGACCTTGGTTTCTCTCTTCTGTGAATGAGAGGGGTGGGCCAGATGATCGTTGATTCTATGAAAAATGAACTTTGTCCACCATCTCCAGTTAACAGCTGTGCCTGGGCCACTGGGCCAAGCAGCAGCAGCTGTTGAAATGTTTTAGGCTGAAGGGGAAGCATTCCAGAATGGGACAAGGGCACCTGGTGTTGAAACCTGGAATGGGTCAACTCTCTAAAGTCAGTGCCACCCTTTGCTTCTCCCTCCTGCTCCCGCTAGACCAGGAGGCACACACAGCTATAAAATCAGCAACATACTGACTGATACTTTTATGAAGACTTATGAATCAGATTGTTGTCAAAATTGTAGTTGATACCTAGCTCGCTGCCTCACGGATCACCAAATCCCTCCCAGTTTGTGGTTGTCTCTTTGGGGTTAATAGTGGGCTGGTTATTTCGATGTCAAGATCTCATCTCTATTACCAAAAAAAATAGCTTTCTTTCTTCCTTTCCAACTAATGGTTCTGGTATGGAAAAGCTTAATTTTCTTGAACCAGGCTTTTGAGAGAGGGTCCTTGGTCTAACCTCACCTATGGACCATCTCTGTCCTCTACTGAGATTGGCTCGTTCTCTACCTGGACACTAGGTAACCAGCATTGACAACCATCAATCATGGCTAATCCTGCCTGGGCTTTCGAGAACTTGTAGTGACACCCAGCACTTTACCATAATTCTGGGTTCAAGGCACTCTGTGATTTTATTTGTTTGGACTTCAAGCTTTGTTTCAGTCCATCGGCCTTTCAGGACATGTTTTCTGGCTTGGGTAACAGGAAATTCTTACTTTTCTACATGCTGTCCAAGACCTTGGGAAAGGAGTGACATTGTATCAAACCCTTGCACTCTGCCAAATTCTTCCATGTTACCTTTTCTAATCTACGTCAGTCTTCCGCACCCAACATTTGTGTAGGCACCAGGTGAAAGTTAACTTGTATCATCCAGACTGCTTAAGGTTACCCCTGCTCATTGTGACAAAGCACCTTGACTCATGGGAAGTAGCCTGGAGACAGATGTGAGTGGATGAAATCATACTTCATATTCGCCACCATTACTTTTATCCTCACTGGACAGGAGTACATCTTACGGTTGATATAGTTTCTCAAAGCAAGGCTGGTATGTTTGCACATACATGTGTGTGTTCATGTGTACATGTACATACCATTGAACAGTGTTTCTCAGAGATTAGCATGTTGCCAATAACCCTGAGCACTTCATTTAACCCTGCTACTGGCCCCTACCCTCAGTTTCTGATTCTGGGCATGTGGAGTGGATGCAAAGGTTTAGTATTTTCCCCTGGCTCTTGGGTGATGTTGATGCCTCTGCCCTGGGCCACACTTATTCTGAAGACCCTGGTTCTGGTGCTGTAACTACTACAGCCAATCAATGGAGACTCCAAGCACAATTTTGTGCTTAGAGACAGGAAGCCAGGTTTTCAATCTGAGAGCTATGGCTGAATACTGAGCAGAGAATAAATGTTAAGAAATTAGTGCTCCAGCCACTCATTTATATTTTTATACTGTATTTTATCATGTGTCTATCATTTTTCCCTAATACATTTATAGTTATTAATCTGACTGACCTTATAGTAAAGTAACTATATTCAGTGATCTGAGGTCACCAAAAGGACTTCCTATGGATCTAAAGAGAATCCAAGTTGTGTCTTGAGCTACCACCACCAGCTCTGTGAGCACTGCTCTCAGAAGGAAAAATCAAAGAACAAGGTCCAAACTACCTAGGACATGGGCTTAGCGTAGGAGTTGTTTCTTGTATTATTCCCTCCTGAACTTGTGTGGAATGTTTTTAAATGGACAACTTCATCTCTATATCATGAACCACACTTATTTTTATATGTTCAATTCAAAAATACAATCATCAAAATCTAACCTTAGGCCATTCCCATCACTCTCTAAACACTCACGCTTTTTCCATTCCCTACCCCAGACATCCCACTTTTTCCTAATCTACATAGCTGGCTCTCTTCATACACAGGTTCTCTTACCAAAGATCCAACCAGTGTGCTATTGCATATACAGGACTTGAACATGGGCAGACTTGGGTGTTGGGTAAAAGCATAGTTTTTAGAACCTATCATTCATGGATGCTGAGGGACAGTAACAGTGCGGGTTCTTGTGTTGGCTATCTTTCACCAAGTGTAAGGTTTCTCAGCTCACCCACACAGCAGCCTGCAGCTCTACCTCACCAACCAGTAGCTTCTCCTAGATCATCCTTCTAGTCACACACTTCCCCCTCTTCATGGTTGCTGTGACTTTTTTTCAGTTCTGGTTCCTGTTCCTGCTCCTCCCCCGGTTGACTGTTTATGATGCATTCTTATTTGTCTTTGTAGGTAAGAAAACTGAGATCTCAAGGAAGTGGTGGCCACCACTGAGGCATAGAAGTAGCCAGTGTCAAGGCTGAGAGTCCCATCCAAGTTTCTGACTATCACTTCTCTACCACATCATGAAAGCACTTCCGTTGAATTCCACTGAAATCGGCCTGGAGTAGCTAGGGTCTGACAGGTCGAGTCTATTTTTCCAAGTCAGGAAGTGTTTCCACAGGCAATAATCCTGTTTTCATTGGAACACTGGTGAGATTTGAAGTAACCCATGAATTTCCTCCTTTACGTCAGAGAACTCAAAGGGAACAACCCAACGGATACAGATGGACTCCACCAGCTTCCTCGGCAAAGCTCGTCTTGGTTTTTATTCATTGCCAGTCTCCTTGTGAGCTGACTCCTCTCACAGAACATAATGTCTTTCTTTCCATCTTGGGGTGACACTGTTAGTTAGGAGCGGTAGGTAGTATCTGGTTCAGCTTCTCAATCCCTACTTATCCAGGAATCATGAGCTGCTTGGTCCAATGATTAACCATGCATTTCACTATCATCAAACATACCTATACCCTGGGTAGCTGACAGTTTTGCGGACCAGAAGTCTGGCATATCATGGGTGTCTTCTCAGGATCTTACAAGAGTAGTGTCTACTGCTATGGAGACTGAGTTCTCAGATAGAGGTACTGAAAGTCCACCACTTCCAAGTTTATTCCTATTGCTCACACAGGACTGTGTTCCCTGTTTGCCTACTGCTTGTTAGTAGGAGCTGCTCTCTGCTCCCAGCGTTACCCACATTCTTTGGTATGGGGTCCTCTCTATCTTCAAGCCTACAACCATGTGTCAAATCCTTCTGTCTCATGTCATGGCTTTCTGTTTGACTACCAGTCAGAAGAAACTCTCTGATTGTCAAAGGTTCGTATAATTATGTCAAACGCAACTGCAGTAGTTTCCTGTCTTAACTTCAATGAATTTAATGTTGTAAATACATCTCCAAAATACTTTCATAGCAGATACATTTGATTAAATAAATGTGATGGTGTTTGCTGGGGTTAGGACTCTTGAAGACTGCCTTGGAAGTCTGCCTATGAGGAGGAAGACTAGGCAGGTTGTCTTTTCCCCACGAGCTCCATCTTAATTGTCTCATTTTGATTGATTTTCTATTTTCTTTCTCGGGAAGAAAACAATATAATAACTTCAACGAGAAGTTATTTAGTTTAAATAATCATTGGCCTTCATCTTATTGTTTGCCATGATCTACACTGTGTCTTTAATTACACAACCCAGGAGGCTGAAGCTCAGAGAGGTCAAAGAGACCCAGTTGGCTAGAGGTGAACATGGTGGTGTTTCACTGCAGGCCTTTGTCACCTGCCTCATTGCCCTTCTGCAACACCATTCAGGGAGGCGGCCTTCATCCTTTCTTATCACCGGACTCCTCTGAATCACACAGTGTCATAATCAGTCCTTTGATATGACCCCAGAAGAGCGTGTATTGTTATTACTCTTTAGGTTCTGTCTAATTCAAACTAGTACACACTGGAGTTCTGAGAGGAATCACTATTGGCTCGACTGGACAGTGATTAGTCTCCTGTCAAGGGGAGCTGGAGAGAAAAACAGGTAATGGCAGGGAAGGGGCTGGAGGATACAGAGTATATATGGGCAGAAAGGACAGATAGGCTAAATGAGATTGGATCTGCCAGAATTTCCTCCTATTTTCTGATTTAGTCAAACTAAACCCCCAGTGGTGATGTAGACGCTCTGATTAGCACCCTGTTATTAGCAGCCAACTTAGGCATTTCTTATTCCACAGACTTCTCTGCTTGTCCTACCCTCTACAAGGTACCTTATTGGTTTGCCTACACACACACACACACACACACACACACACACACACACACTGCCTTTATTTGTAACTTCATTCTGTGCCATTGTTTAAAGTCTCCGGCTCTCCTTTAAGCCTGCCTCCTGTCTTAAAGTGACCGTGACATTAGTCACCTTTGGTGGCACACAGTGTTTTCAGATACTGGTACAGAAGCAGTTATACTAAATGGATTATTGTTTCAAGGAAGAGGCCACGGTCTCCAGTTGCTATTTGAGAGATTTGAAAGTGTTAGTCTAGTTTCGTGTTTTGTTTTTCTTTAAAAAAAAATTCCATTAAGGGGTTGGGCTGCTTAGATAACCTTTCTGCATCAGAGAAAGCCAGAAGCTTACACAGAAGTGGACTAATGAAGCCACTGCATGTGGCCTGTGAGCAGAAGGCATGAGGAGCATGGTGGTTGCTTCTGCTGAAATGATGAAGAGTTCATTTATAGATCATGTGGGACTGGCTGGAACTCGGTGGGTGAGCAGCTGTAGCATGGGTTAAGATGGGGAATGTGGGCACTAGTGACATTTTGCAGGGCCTCGTGGAGACCAAGGAAAGAAATGGGGCAGCTATCGGGTGCAATGCGACACAATAGTGACATAGCTGGTGTTTGCAGCTCAAGTGCAAGATCGTGGTTTAGAGGCGACAGTAGGCCCCCTCACTTTAGACATCCTGACAAATCAATGAGACTAATGTATGAATCTCAGGCTACCTGCTGCTTGAGAACCCCGAATTCTCTCTCTTTTGGCCACTTTCACAGGGAAGATGGTGGACCTGGAGCCCTGTGGCGTATTGCAGAACCTCTCTTCTAGAATGAGTTCCTTGTGACCTGTGTGTCTCCGAAGACCTGCTTTCCTTCCAAGGAGGAAGGAAAGTTTGAGCAGAGGTGAAGGAAGAGGACTCAAATGGACAAATGTATGTTGGCAGCTATTCCTAGTTCTTCAAGGGAAATGAACAGCCCTCTGTGGTTGGCTGAGTCAATACCTTCCAAGGATGTCTGCACCCTCACTCCCAGAACCTATGAGTGCGATGCCTTATATTGGCAAAAAGGACTTTGGAAATGTAAATCAAGAGTGCAGGTGGCCAATAAAAACTAGAAATGGCAAGAAAATGGCTTCTCTCCTTCCAAGTAGAGTTAGCCCAGCAAAATCCATTGCAAGTTTCTTGTTCCCAAGCCCCTAACTGAATAACTACCTTATGTGTTGATTTTAGTTTCTAAGTATTGCAGAAGACATAGGAAGCAGATGCATCCCTTCAATCTCCTTGACCTTCCCAGTGCCAGGAACTTTATCTCATTGGTTATTGGGAGGCATTAGGCTGTGGGGAAACAGAACAGATACCTTCCCTGAAGGGTTACAGTCTAGTTTAGCTCAGCTACCTTTTCGGCTGGTGGGTAACCAGGTGGTGGTGGGTAACTTGTAACCCTTCACCCACTTTTCTTATCTTCAAAATGGATGAGAGATAACTATCTTCAGGGTGCTGAGATATAGAGACACTGGAGCAAGCTAAAGAACACGGACATACACAAGTCTTCATAGAGAACATGGGGGAAATCTAGGATCAGGCAGGTATAGGTGTCTTGAATTTGATTGGTGATGGGTTGGTGTCTTCTAGGTAAAGGATGGGGACAGAGACAATAGGCAGAAGGCAGAAGAGTGTGTGGTCTATGAACTACCTTCATCATACAGGGCCATGTTGATATCAGCCTCCATTCTAAGACTGTGATTGACCCTTCTAGGTCTTCTCCATGCTATTGTGGACACACCAGGCTTTCTTAACAGTGGCAGCTCAAATACCATGATGGCGGGAGGGAAGATATGAAAGGCTCTACACACTACATGGCTCTGGTGTGGGTGAGCACAGAGCCATGGGTTAAGCAGGCTCCAAGTGCCCATACCATCTACCAGAGAATCCCTCTTCTCAGGGAATGTGGGGCTATTTGTGGGTGGAGGAAAAGCACTTCATGCTCCTAGCCTTGAGCTCTGAGGTATAACAATTTCTGTTAGCTACACATGTCCAGAGGGAAGTTATTAGTAAAAAAAAAAGGGGGGGGAGGCTGTCATCCTGAAACAATACTTTGTGAAACAAAGCAAAACAAGCATTCTGTGAACGGCCTCTGAAGACCTGCCTGAAAACACGTTTCATGTCCAGGAACATATTACCTGTCAGAAAAACAAGTGCCATATAAGGGATCCCTCTAGTCAGGCAGGCAGGCGTGCAGGCGCCAACACACCTTTTTTGTCTTATGACTCATCTTCAGGAGAGTTCAGTCTGCAAGGACAGCCTTCTAGGTTCCACCTTGCCTCCAGCTTCTGGAAGACGAATGGCCAGACTCCCTTGATTCCCCCCACCCCCACCCCCTACCCCTGCCCTGCCCCCATGAGACCTCCCTAGCCCTCCAGGCCCAATCCTGGGAATTCCCCTAAGGTCAACACAAACTTCCACTCAAAACTGCAGCTTCCTCCTACAGCTGCTATTGGTCTAGAAACCTTAAAGCTACAGCTTAGACTCTTAGATCGGTGTCTAGAGACATGAAGAAATTGCTCCCCTTCAGATGACAACCAAAACTTACAGGCTAGGTAGGAACAGGTCAAAGGCTAAGAGGTGGCTGTGTTTCTTGCTTCCCAGCATGCTATGGCATGACTTTGGACCTTTGAAACATTAGTGTATTTTGGCAATGGCAACTTATTGATCAGTGTGGGTAACTATTGCCTAGCAAAGGAGTGGCTGGAAGAATAGTGTGTGTATGTGTGTGTGTGTGTGTGTACTAAAAGAGGTATGTGTGTATGTGTGTATGTATATGTGTGTATGTGTGTGTGCACGTATGTATGTATATACTAAAAGAGGTCTGTGTGTATGTGTGTATATGTGTGTATATGTGTTTGTGTGTATGTATGTATATATATACTAAAAGAGGTGTGTGTGTATGTGTGTATATGTGTGTATGTATATGCATGTATATGAGTGTATGTATGTGTATGCATGTGTATGTATGTATGTGTGTATATGTACGTGTATGTGTCTGTGTGTGTTAGAGAAAGGACTCGGGAAGGAGTAGAGTGTGTATGGCTAAACCGTGCCTTTTGCACAGCTGGAGACTGCCAGGCACTGTGTCCAGGCTCTTCCTTTCCTCCAGCTCCTGCCACGAGCTTGCAAGGTGGCTTAACTTCTGTCCTCTTTAATTTCAGGCTGTTTTCTGTTCTCGTTAGTCAGGAACTGCCTATATTTTAGGAATTCAAAAAGAACAGGCATAGATTCTGGACTTCCCAACATTTCAGAGAACAAAAGGCCCTGCCAATCAGTTTTCATCAGGCCTCCCTGGTGAAGCTTCAGACAGGGTCAGTAATCTGTCTGTGGTAGCACTTGCCCAATAGGACTTTCAATAGAACTGTCCACATACAGCTATGGCTGCCTCTCAGCGGCAATTCTTGCCGAGGATGTACAAAGCCCTAGGTTCCATCCTCAGCACCACACACACTCCAAGAATATACGTTTAAAAGGAACCCTTAGCCAGTGCTGTGGGGATGTAAGGTAGTATAGCTGTTGTGAAAATCAGTGTGGAGGTTCGTCAAGAAGTACAATGTCTGTGCGATCCAACTATGCTAGTCCAGAGTATGTACCTGAAGAACCCTGAGTCAGCACACAGAGCACACACACTACTCACAATAACCGCGACTTGAAACCAGCCTAGATGCCCAGCAACTGATGAATGAGAAATGAAACTGTGGGACGTGTGTAATAGGAATTTATTCAGTTATAAAGAAGAGTTCAACTGCACCATTCACAGGAGAGCAGATGGAATTGGAGATCATTATGTTCAGGAAGATATGCTAGGTTCTGACAAACACACATTTCTACTCATCTGCAGGGTTTCCATTAGAATTGGGGGGCGGGGTGAGAACAGAAAGGGGGATTACGAAAGTGATGGGAGGTGTGTAAAAGGAAGGGGAATGGAATAAGAAAGGGTAGTTAAATCTATAGGTTGGGAAAACAGAAGGGGGTATTATGAGGGGGGGGGTGTCAGAGGATAGTCTATAGCATGAATCTGTCTTGTGTTCTGTGAATGTAAACTGCCCTTTCAGGAGTCAGTGAGTTCTCCACAGACTACTGTGGGACAGGTATCCTCTAGAGTCTTTGTGGAAGACTCTAAACTGTCTCTGCACACACACATACACAGTCAGAGTGTGTATGTATGTGTATATATGTGTGTGTGTGTGTGTGTGTGTATACTTACAATGTAGGAAGTAATGATGGTTAAGATGTAGGTTGTTTTAAAGCATCACAAAACTCGATTCTAGTATAAAAGTGATACAAAAATGAAAATAACTAAAACTCAAAGAAAAGTAATATTAAAGTTGGGTGTGTGGCATTTCAGATAAGGAAGCCGCCTGTTTCATCGAGAATCGGGACAAAAGTTTATTGTAAAAGAACCCTTGGAGGGACCCTTGGGATATTTGACGAAAAGACAGAGATGAAAGTGGGTGTTTCATGTGAAGACAGAACAGAAACAACAGATCCAGAGAGAGGCATGTCAAGAAGAGGAGGCATTACAGAAGGGTACAGGATTGGACTGGACCGGACCATGGAGCTCCAGATAGTGCTAACCAGTAAGGCAGCTTGGGCCTGACTGCCAGGCTAAGAAGCTAGGACTTCACTTGGACAGCAACAGGGGAGCACTGCAAGGGGGTGAGCAATATGACCAAGCTAAGCTAAGATGGACCTATCTAGAGACAGGAGGATGTATCATAGTGAGAGAAGAAACCAGGAGATCATTGCAGTGGCCAGTACTGAATTCCAGAGAGGAGGGCTGCATGGCCCCAAGGGGAGCCATTGTGCAATTTGCCTGATGTGATGAGGAGAGGGGCAAGCAGCAAAAGCACCACTGAGATCCTAAGCCCAACTTTAAAAAAAAATGGATGTATTATCAAGAGAACTAGAGATATCAGGAGAAAAATCTGGCTTAGGGAAGTCTGCCCATCCCAATACAACTGTCCAGCAGGCACACAGAATGAAAAGTGGTCATGGGGTAGGGCAGTATAAGATGCTGATCAATCAGGAGCAGGCAGGATAGAGATGGAGCTCTCAGTGTTGAAGAGGAGGCTGGTGAATGCTCCCGGGTTCATGAGTGTGTCCCGAGAACTCGGAGAAATGGTGGAGGGTGCTGAGAGGCTGGGGGAAGAGCAGAGAGCAAAGGCCATGCAGAGAGGCATTAAACGGGCTACCGAGTCAGTTAAGCCTGTGCCTCCAGCACCTGTGGCTGGAGAGTCCCAGGTAAACAGGACAGATACGTTCTTTACCTTTATGAAGCTTCATGGAAAAGACGGGAGAGAAAAAAAAAAACCAGAAAAGACAGGAGAGAAAAACAGAAAAACCCTAACGAATACATAGAGATGAAATATGGGAGCGGGGACTCGGCTCAGCAGATCTGCGGCAGACTGTTGTGTGAGTGAGCACAGCCCCTAGCCCTGGATATAAACAAACAAAACAAAAACACCACAATAAATATGTAAAGGAAATAAGCAAGCTGGCTGCTGAGAGAGAATCTAAAGCACTGGACACAGTGTTTTTAAAGAGATAGCTGGGGAAGACCCGTTTGTCATTTGTCATTTTAGCTAAAGCGTGGAGGTAAGAAGGGCCTAGCCAGGTTAGAGGAGTGGACAAATCTCCCAACTGCGGGAAGAGCAAAAAATGCTGACACATATTACAAGGTCCTCTTTAATTACTGGAGGTCAGGCCTCTATCCCTACCTTGGCAAGATTAGAATCACCATGGCCCTTCTATACTTGGAGAAGGGAGGAGATGTCAGGGGCAGCCCTGCTTATACACTGAAGGCCTAAAATCAGCCATAAGCCTAAAATCACCAATAGGCCTGGCATACATGCCTGCTAACACAAAGTCTGGGGGTCTCTGTGGAAAAACACTGAACAGATGGCTATAAGCTATTGTAAACAGGCAGCTTTTGTGGAAATTTACCAGCCTGAGTAGTCATAGACCTTGTAAATAGGCAGCCTTGGCAGATAGTACCAACTTAGATAAGGACAAGTGAATCATAGACAGAGTCATAGTGACCTGTCCCCTGAACCTTTACCCAGCTGATACCCTGTTCTGAAAGATATCTGTACTCCCCCTGAACATCTATGCTCCTGTGTCATCCCCTTCCCCACATCCTGCACTTTTGTGTTTATAACCCCTGTGTTAAAAAGTAAAAATTATGATTTGATAATTAAAAAAAAAAATGAGTGACCAGAAAAAAAATGCTGACACAATAAAGCTTGGCACACTGGCAACGCTGGCAGACAGCGAGGGTGACATGGGCACAGAGTCAGAGAAGAAGGGGGCGGGTGCAGGGTGTAACTAGAAGAGGTCAGAAGTGCAGGTGGCAGTGATGAGGTTGGGCCTTTGAAGCAAGAACAAGGTCTACCTGTGAAACTGAGATAGAAAAGCCGGACTTATAGGGGAGCCGGGTGGAGAGACGGCCACTGAACTCGGGCATGGGGCCCGGTTGGTAGTCTTCAAAGAAACAGAGGAGAGAGATGGAGGCTGAAGTTAGTATGCAGTTCAAGGAATAAAAAAAAATCTCTAAAAATCCCTTTGTGGAGGCTTGGTGGCAAAACAGCAAGGTAATAGATGTTCTTGTACATCCCACCCCAGACCCTGCTCTCCTACAACACTTATGCTTCATGCTGATAGTTACAAACCAACACTTGTCTACATGGCTATAGCGGAAGACAGAAAGGAAAAATGCTACTTCCAGTTCCTACCCAGCTCTCTGCCTGAAAGTCTCCAGACATGTAGGAAGGCAGCATTCCTGTCTTCTGAGAATCCAGGGCAGAAACCACTGACAAGCATGTGTCATTCCTGGTGGCATGGCTGGACCTTGCAGCTCATAGCCAGTGGCAAAGCCTAGGTGGAAAACCCTGGGCCAGAGTAGCCAGCTAGGGAAGAGACTGCACTGTGCTGTGCTGTCCCGACTGTCACTTTGCTCAGTGTGCTTGATCCATGGGTGTTGACAATCCCAGTGTGATGTTAATTGTCCTAGACAGTGTTTCATAACACCTCATGTCAAGCGATATTTTGTAAAAGGCCATGAAGTTTTAATAGTTGGCTGCTTCAACAGAATACTCGGCTTTTAATTCCAAGTTGAAGGAGGCTGAATGAGATCCCAGGTTATAATTACAGGGGTTGAGAAGTGCTGGAGAATTCTATAAATGCCAAATAAAAAAGAAATGCCCAGCCTGCTGCAGAAGTGCCGGTTCAACCCTCTGTCAGCAGCCTTTCGCCTCTAACCTCCCAGGATAAGGGTAGATGGTCAGTTTCTAGTTTCCACTACCTCCAAAGGAGGAGTGACTCAAATTCACCCACTGTGCCTATCCAGGAGGCTGAGGCATGGGTAATATGTTCTCTGAGTGGAAATCTAAGGAGAAACCCTGGGAAGAGTACCTGAGGCCCAGTACCTGTGCACCCAACTGGGCTGGAGTTTGTTTCTCAAACTCCCTGACCATCTGTGTTCTGGCCCATACACACCAAGATCATCTCTAAATGGCCTGAGCTCCAGAAGAGAGAGGAAAAAGAATCTTCAGGATAGGCTAAGTACTGCTTCTCTCCATTTCTCTTCCACCCCACCTCAAAAAGATGTCTATGCCCTAATCTTGGAGCCCGTATATTAAGTAGATAAGAGGGCTTTGCAGGTGGCATTATGCTGAGGTGGTTGACATGAGGATACCCTGGATTGGCAAAGAAATGTGATCTCAAGTCTCCTAGTAAGAAGAGGAGTTAGAGGAAAGAAGCCAGTATATATTGGAAGTAGACTGGAGAGATGCCTTTTGAAAGTGGAGGCAGGATCTTCAAGCCAGGGAACCCAGGGGGGACTCTCTGATGACTTTAGCCTGTGTCAAGTTGACAGAAAACTAGCTAGCACAGCTCTGCCCAGCTTTATGTGGGTTCTTGAAATTCAAACTTGGGTTCTCATGCTGGCATGGCAAGTACCTTTACCCACTAAACCATTTCCCCAGACCAAAATCTGGGTTTTAAACAAGCTCCTCAGATGATATTTAAATGCATTATATAGTTTTCCCAGGGCAACTTGAACCATTTCAGATTCCCCGGGGCCAAGGCAAGCTGGTGTTAGAAGCTTCCCATGGACTCTCAGGTGAAACTGAGGGTAGGAAGTAGTGGTTTAGGGTAAAGGATTTTTCAGACTGGCTCACCAAGACAGCCTGCTCAGCACTGAACTGCTTGTTGTACGCCATGCTAGAATGTAATGTTGGAATGGGGCCTGGGAAGATGCATGCTTTGCAAGGGTTCAAGGAACCCTGGTCGCAGACATAAGCGTTCAGGTTGTTGTGGTAGCTGCCTGTGAACCCCATCCCTTGTTCTGTTGTGACAGATCAATCGCTCCTCTGCAGTTGGCCCCACCCAACACTTGCTCACCTTCCTGCATGTCCTCTTTACCTTCCTTGAGCAGAAAAGCAACACGGGTCCAGAAAAATTGGGCTGAGATAGCACTGAGAAAGTGCTCTTGGGAAAACAGTGTTCGTCATTTTTCTTAACCACTTAAAATTCTGTACCTACCTAAGTGTACATGTCTTATTCTTGTGATCCCAGCACTTGGGAGGCTGAGGCAGGAGGATTGCTTCAAATCTGAGGCTATCCCGGGTTACATTCTGAAATGCTGGCTTAGTCTACTGGCTGGTTTTGTGTGTCAACTTGACACAAGCTTAAGTTATCACAGGGAAAGGAGCCTCCCTGGAGGAAATGCCTCCATGAGGTCCAGCTGTAAGGCATTTTCTCAATTAGTGATCAAGGGTGACTGAGAACTTTATACTCTGACCTACATCAACAGCAGACAGAGGGAGAAACACTTGGCCTGGCATGGGCTTTTGAAACCTCACAACCCACCCTCATCAACACACTTCCTCTAACAAGGACACACCTCCTAATTCTTCATCAGCTGGGGGCCAAGCATGCAAATATATAATATAGGCCTATGGGGCTCATTCTTCTTCAAACCACCACAGGTACTGTTACAAAAACAATAGCGACAGCAACACATTTATTTAGCTGTTTCCCACAGCATACTTTAATTACTGTAGCATCACTCTTAATTAAGTAAGTCCTGAGAATGTTTTGTGGAAGCAGAACAATCTAGTGATGGAGCTGAGCCCGAGATCAGCTAGAGGTTGAGCCACAGGCGAGCAGATCTACCCCACCATCCCTGCCTTGCTACCCGGTACCCAGGCCTCAGTACTAGAACCTGATGGACAGTGCCCCCCAAGCACCAGAATACCAGTGGCTCCCACGGCCCTGTTTTTTCTAGAACTCCCTATTCCATTTCTAACAGGCTTTATTTTTTAATTTTTAAAATAAAATTAATAAAAATTTAAGATAAAAATAAAACAAAACAAAATATACCAGGTTTATTATTTTATTTTTAACACAAGTTCTGGAAACAGTGCCTTCATCCAAAGGGCCCAGCTAACCCTGGAAGTTTCGAGCACAATGGGGAAAAAGACCTTTCAAATTATACTTGTCCCAAACCCAGACTATTCTTATCCAGCTTTCTACCAGCTCATTAGTTCACTACATTTTATAGGTTTTGGTTTGTTTGTTTGTTCTAATGGTATTCTGTTGGGCCCTGGTTCTGCTGCTAATTGCCAGACTTAACAGCTGAACTGACCTCCCTGGGGCTGTTTCTACACTTATTAAGTCAGAGTAGTTGTGCTATTTCCAAAGGCTGACGTGAAGACTGGCAGAGATTGTGCGCTTCAAGAAACGGCAGGTAGGATTAGTTAAAGCAATCTTTGTTGTTAGCTTTCTATCGCTTTAACAAATACCTGGGATAAATCGGCTTAATGACTTGAAAGTTTGCCTCATGATTTCAGAGATTTGGGTTAATGATTACTTGGGCCCACTGCTTAGGACCTACTGAAACACTGTTTATATTAGAACTTGTGGTAGAGGTTTGTCATCTCAGGACAACTAGATTTTGAAGGGTGAGGTGGAAGGAGATGGAGGCTCTAATATCTCCCCTTCAGGTGCACAACCTCAGTGCCCAAACTTCCTTTCAGTAGGTTCCATCTCTTAAAGGTTTCACCCATTCCAATAACATCATAGGCTGGCAAACAGGCATTTAACCCATAGGCTGTGGATTCAAGCTGTAGTGATCACTTCATCTGGGGATGCAATCCAGTCAGGTGAATCAGAGGAAGACTCCATCCCTGAAGTATCTTCAGAGGTGGTTGACCGGAAGGAGGGAGTATCCTCTCATCTCATAATGATACTCATATTGAGTATAAAGATCAGAAAAATTGCCTGAAACTTGGGAGTAAATGAGAGAGAACTCCAGGGACCTTGACTTTATATTGTTTGAGCCTTTTTTATGACGATAGAGAATGCAGACTAACTCACACCTTTCAGCTTAATTTCTGCTCAGTAGAAAAGCCAACCCCAAAGGTTATCTTAGTCATGGCCCTCTTAAACACCAGGCAGCTCTGTATCTGACCTGGCAATCTTATCCTAACATCGCTGGTAAATACATAGCTTCTCAAGTGTTCTTTGCTTCTAACTGGATAGAATATTTATATGCGTATGTTGATGCCTTAGAAGCAATTTGCCACCATTTAAAACCTGCCCAGGATTTCAACCTTTGGGAGTATTATTCCCAGGGTGGTCTGGTCTGGGTTCCTTGTGATAGTTGTGTTTTCCTTTGACGCTTGCACAGGAAGAAAGAGAGATACACACAGATAGGAACACTTATTAAACATGGTGATTTTATCTTCACTTTCTTCTTTGATTTCAAGGAATTTATTCATATTGCAACAATACAGCTCTTGCATGTATAATAAGACGGTGTTAATCTGTCTGCCTTTCTGTGAGTGGTGAGCTGTTTCTCACTAAGAAAGTGACAATCTCTCCTGCGTCTTTGCATCCCTAACTTATAGTACAGGATTCGATGCTCAGAGACAAATGAATGTCTATCTGAAGTGAGTGAAGCTGCCTAGGTTGTTACTAATCTAAACGTGGTCATGGGCCATAAACACTTGGATCAGCTGAGTGGGCAGAATGCAGAGTCTTGGCCCACCCCAGAACTTCACTAGATGGGAACCACGTGACCCTGATCTCTGAGCAATACTATGTGTGTCTCTATCCATGGTCATCTGGGAGCAGTGGCTCTGTTCTTTGTGACACATGAGACTTAGACAAAGGAAGTTTAGCTGTATGTTCAAAACTGAGATCAATGCCTCCAGAGTAGTATCTCTAGACCAAAGAGGGCTAGCCTGTGCTACCAGGGTAGAATTTTTATGGGCTAGACAAAACCTTTGAGTCTGGAGGGGACATGTTCATTACTTTTCCATAACTTTAATAAAATACCTGAAGGGAGCAAATTCAGGGAGGAAAGATTTATTTTGGCTTATGGTTTACAAGGGGAAAGATCGTTACGGTGAGGTATATATTGGGGTAGAGCACCCACACCTGTGGCAGAGGGAGCACCCTCCCCCACCCCCAATCTGTGGCTGAGAGAATTTTTACGATCTGAGGGCAGACTGTAAGTTTACCAATTTGCATGAGATGGCTGGTTATATGGTGTAGGCAGTCAGGAAGTGGAGGGAAATCTAGCCAAAAACACAACCCACCTCTAAGGTCTCCAAGATCTGCTTCCCTGTGACCCACTTCCTGCAGCTAAGTTCTATCTCATAAGGATTCCACAAAGCTCACCACCAGCCGGAAACCATTAGTTCCAATGCAAAAGCACGTGAGATCATTTTGCACTCCAACCATAACAGGGGCACAGAGTTGCTCATTTGGTTTTGCAAGGGGGGAGTGGCAAATTCTTTCCCTCTAGCTCATCAGGAGAAAGCCCCTCTGCCCATGTGGGATCCAGTATCTGCCTGAGTCAATTTCTGTTGGCTCTGATCCCAGATCAGCAAAAACCAAGGTGATCCCTGAGTGAAATCATGATAGTTTAATCATAAAATTTAAATCTCTATTTGTCACATCTGGGGCTTAAGTTGTCAGGGGTGTTTGTCTGGGTGTCCCTTATGAGAGCCAAAGGGAAAGAAAGACAAGCAGAGACTTCTGGGAATGATACCTGTGACCATACAAATGTGAACCCTGAATTATGGAAGAAGGGTCTTCGAAATATTTGCAAAGGGATTAAGCCTCATTACTAGAAAATACTGATTTTCCCCCCCATCTGTGCCGTGCTTCAATCCTTTCCCAAAAAATACCCAACGCTAATGATAAGGCTTCACTTATTTCCCTGACAAAGAGAGTAAACCATTCAGAGACTATAAAAAATCAGTAAAGTGGGCTCTCCAGTCAGAGGAAGCCATTCTGATTGGGGTCTGCAAACCCAGATGAAGTGGCCAAGCAAATTTGAGAAGGCAGTCAGCTGGATGCTGTTGGGAGTGGTTAGTTCTAAGGGAACTGGGAAGCCACAGCTTAGAAAGTAATTTGCATTCACATTTATCTTACAATCCGAGGGCAGACTGTAAATTTACTAGTTTACATTTCAAGAATCCAAGACTCAGAGATTTTTACCTAAAACTTTACAGTTCTCACTCATGATTGAAAGTCGCCCCAACTCTGGCATTTCTTCCTATTGTTTACCCATGCAAGGGACATTTAGATTGTATCTATACACACAGCGTTGTGCATATTTGTGTTTGTGTATGTGTGCACACATGCAAGTGTGAAGCAGACAGGTCAGTTCTTGTAACCGGCGAATTGGGAATTATCTACTTGTCAACAATTTTTAATGGCACCGTGGGGCTGTGAGAAAGTTTTTTAAAAATGCAAACTAAGCCAGGTTATCTTCTCTATTCATCTGTCACAACTTTTATGAGGCTATAAATAACAGCATTTACAGTTCTTGGGTGTTTTTGAAACAGCACTAAAGGTCTGTATGTCTTTAAAAGAAAGATTGCTTAGTTTAAGTTAATTGGTCTGTCACTTAGAAGATTGTGTTCTTCAGAGGAGGTGGCATGATCTGAGCCTGTCACGCTGGACAGTTTGTTCTTCTCTAGCTGAGTCCAAAGTCACCATCAGATTTCCTTCTGGACTGCCATTTGGCGGAATGGACCTATCTGCGTCCAGCTCTGGCTCAGCGTGGCTAGATGCCGTTCACCACCAGCTTCCCGCACACCGTGCAGATCAGTAGTCGGTGAGAAAGAGACAAGCAACCCAGGCAGCTAGGGTCCTGTGGAGTCTGCCTGCCACAGCAGTTGCTCATTCTGTGGACACAGGCTTCTGTCTCACACTGTTCTCTATTGACACAGTATGATTTTATTACCTCCCACAGGACAGGTACTTTCCATGTGCTTTTTAACTTAATCTTCCCAATGAATACATGGCCGCATAATGGGCACACCCATTTTATTTGTGAAGTTTAGAGACTTTAAGTTGACTGTTCCTGTGGTTAGAATTGGAACCCAGACCTACCTGCCTTCATAGCCTGGGCTTTGAGGATGACTTGCACTTCCTGCTCTCAGCCACGTGTCCTAAGGCAAACTTGGTTTGCACAGCCTTTGCTGTTTGCACTTCGTCTTTGGGCAATGAACAGAACAGCAGTCTTTGGCCAAGATTATGGGCTCCAAATGGTGAAGAAGTCACCCCCACCCACATCCTTGTGTCCCCCCCCCCCCCCCAGTTCATAGGAGGAGGGGCTGCAAATTGGATATATTTTTTTAAATCAAGTTTTAAATGTTTAAAAGTATTTGAAGCTTTAGAAGCTCTGCCGGTGAGCCAGCAGGATTAGTTGTTCAGGAATAATGCCTGGAAAACAAAGTTTTTCTAAAGGCAAATCCCACCGCCCTAGTGACTTCAGCCATAAATTCACAGCTGTGTTCCCACGGGGCTGGGATCAAAAGGTCCAGCTCTCCAATCATTAGGTTGCAAATTTCTAACCACAGGACCTGACTTCGAGGGTCTTCTGACCTTCAAATCTAGGCCCCATGGAAATTCCCTTCCTGCTTCTCTCCCACCCTCATCCACCCTCACCCACATCAGGATCTCCAGCTTGACTGGGTAACTCTCAGCGCTCGCTCCTTCCTCTACGTCCATTGGCTTCATCTGTAAAGTGAACCACTGGAGCTAAGGCTGCCACATCACAACTGAACCTATGAACCATCACCTCCTTCAGGTTGATTCCAAATAGAAAAGTCCAAACCCCAGACTTAATGTCTCGTTTTATGAATTCTTTTATGTACAACAAGTCTGGATCACATTTACCTCCACTTAGCTGTGTCTTTGAATTACGAGAAACTTTCAAAGGATGAGTTGAAATTTGCCATTTGCTTGGATTAAATTCAAAAGTATTGTTCTAGGTGCAAATTTGGGGGATTGGTTCTAAGCTTGTTTGGGGGCCCTAGGAGAATCAACAGAAACCTAAATAAATTGAGAATCTTCAAGGATTTTTATAAGGGATATGTCGCACCCCTATAATTTCCCTGTCCTGCACACACTTATTTTTTTATTTTAAAAGGAGCTGGAAGAGATGATGTCCTCGCCTGTCTCTCTTCTGACAGGAATGGGAGTCACTAATAGAAGGACAGTGAGGAGGACTAACTCTGCTTGAGCTTGGCAGCATGAAATTGGAAGAAATAGTGCCTGGTATTTTAGGCACAGATTTCCAAGGTGAAAACCTGCTTGGAACCATAGCTGGCTACTTGGGTGACCTTGGAGAGCCATTTTCAGGTCTTTGTGACTGTACATCTCCATCCGGAATGTTCACGCTGCTGTGCTGGGCTGGCACACTGCAGCTGCTTCCTGATTGATATTCTTAAGACTAAAACCTAGTCTCAGAGTTGAAGAGGGAGGAAGAGCACTGTGAATCTGGCTGAAGGGTGAGACCTTCCAAAAGCATACCTGTATGGATCCTCCAGAATCTTTGTCATGTATCTCTAGAAATTCAGACTGATTCTTTCTTCTCTCACCTTGCCTCTGGGAGCTACATGGTGGGCTGGCTCAGGGCCATTATGATGGTGAAATAAATGGCTGAAGGGAATTTCCTTTCAGTGGTAATCCACAATCGAATGCCAGAAAACAAAATTCCCCTCAATGAGCATCCACAGACTCTCACAATGAGGCCCACGACTAGTGACCATGTTAACACCAAGTCTGATGCTTAAGGACAGAAAGCACTATTTATCCTGTAGCTGTTACTGGGAAGTCAGTTATCGACACATGACCCCTCACATAAGTGCTTGACTTGGGGGCTGTAAGAAGTTCAGAGTTTTCCACAGTACACAAGAAAGGCCTTCAGGTGCCAGCCGGGAGCAGCCAGGGCCGTGGAACATGACCTTGCCTCATCTCATAGTTGGCAGGACTTCCCATGGCGAGGGCAATCGGTGGTTACCAAAACCAGTGGGTAAGGTGTTGTAACTCAATGTGATGAGTTTCCAAAACCCCAAACAGGTGTCAGCTATGAGTGACAGCACCGCAACAACGTAGCTGTCTCATTTCCCGCCCACACGTGCTGGAGCTGCCATGTTGCTGCAGCACTCTTCTGGCAGAGGAACCATGGCCAATGCCCTGCCTGGGGCATCCCAGGCAGGGGAACACCCCCACCCCACCCCACCCAGTGTGTGTGTGTGTGTGTGTGTGTGATCGGATATTACTCTCTGAGCTCAATAAACTGAAATGTGGAGACATTTACATTATGAAGACAATGTGGCCACAGCACACGCAGAGACAGAGGGATAAAAATAAAAATATCTTTATTGCTTTTACTACCATATCTTCCCAAAGGCTAGTGATCCGTGGGTTACTGGCTGGAAGACGGTAATGAACTCCGATTGTGTCACTACCATATCAGAAATGTATCGATTTATGGGTTAAAGTCGTGGGTTTATATCCCTTTGTTGATAGATGGGGAGACAGAAAGATAGAAATAGAAATTGGGGCTATGTGGTAAGACAGCTTCTTAGGTTAATAGTAACTAAATCAAAATTATGTCTGAATGGGTGCTTGCTGCTTTCTTAGAAGATGAGAGGTGAGAGTTTAGTTCCCTAAATCCATATCAGGTGCTCACTACTGCCTGAACCTCCAGATCCAGGGGCTCCTATGTCCTCATCTGGCCTCTGGAGGTATCCAAATGTACACACACACACACACACAGAGAGAGAGAGAGAGAGAGAGAGAGAGAGAGAGAGAGAGAGACAGATGCAGAGAGACAGAGTCAAAGAGATAGACACAGAGAGAGTAAAATATATACTTAAAAGATGTCAAAACAACTGCATCAGGCCCAGGTCCATGGAGATCAACAGTAGCCTAAGCAGGGGACAGGGGCGGGGGTGGGAGTGGCTGTATCAGGACCAGCTGGTGAGTGGGAAAATAGAACCATGAACACTTCAAAGGTTCCCCTGGGCAGGCATCAATAGCATGGCAGTATCTGTGTTGGCGTAATAGGTCTTCCCTTGGAGGGAAGTTAGGGAAAGAGTACAGGCTCATGACTCTGGGTCTGTAGACGAGCAAGCTCAATGCAGTTAGCTGTGGGGAAAAGCTGGAGATGAGTGGACTTTGAGGGAGTCTGAGGGGTGCTCATGCCAGGCTTTTAACTATGCTGAGCTTAACCCTTTCAGGATCCTCACAGTAAGCACCACACTCCAGAAAAAGCTGAGGCATCAAAGGCTCTGAAAATTTTGGTGACTTCTCTAAGCATATAGAGCCAGAAAGTCGTTCAAACCCACAACATGGAGGAGGGTGTCATACATTTAGATGAGGCAAGCAATTGAGCATGTCCATGGTGGGTGAAGCATATGGGAGACATTGAGAAGGTGGGTAGCAGATAGGACTTACGGGGCTGTAAAGCTGTCCCCAGACTGGACTATACTCTGTAGACAAGGGGAAGAAGCAGAAGAAAGCCAGTCTCCAGTTGGAGGTCAGCCAAGTCTTTTGGAGAAGAGGCAGGGATTGGGGGTTGGCTGGACCCTGAGGAAGAAGTGGGGTTGGAAGATCAGGAGACCCCTTCTAATACCAGGAGATCTTTAAAAGACACATAACAGCAAACTGGACCAGATCACTTGCTTTAAAAACTTAAAACTTCCCCATCACTTGAGGGATGAAGTAGAAGCTCCTGGCAGGCCCCACCTTGCATGGGAGTTTTTGCTGTCTTCTCAGCCCTCTGTTCCTGAGCCTCCAGATCACTCAGTCACCTTTGGCTGTTTTTCTTTGCTACATTTCTTTCTCAAGCCTGGCAAACTTATTCACAAGTTTCCAGGTCCAGATCCAATGTCCTCCCAGGTGAGTGAGGTTCCTGTGGTCACCTGGCAGGGTTCGATCCCGGCTTTCTAAACAACTGTTCAAAGGTACCTTTATAAAACTATAGCTCCTTCTTGTCTGTTCCTGTGACTATCAGGGGCAGGGATAGATCACATTCATCTTTGAATCCTAAAGATCCAGTCTTTGGTGCCTGGCATGTGAGGGATGCTTCTTAGCCAGAACCATTTTCCTTATTTTTTTTTTGAGACAGCAAGAAAACACAATTAACCAGTTTACCCATGTTTCTCCTTAGCTTGAAACCCCACCCCTCTCTAGAACCATATGGAGAATGCAGCCTGTATGTTCAACATCCATCTGCCTTCCTTCACTGTAGACAAGCACTGCTCACCTACGCCGAAGCCTACAGTTGTGTAGTCCAGTGATACAGTATGCAGTCAGGGTATGGATCCGGAGAAGAGCCCTGCAAAGGCTCTGGAAACAAGCTTGGGCCATATGGATGGGGGTTCTGCCATCTTGGAAACGGAAACCTGGCCTAGGATTGAGACTCACGGTGAAACTGTCCCTTTGGCCTTATGATCGTCTTGATTTGTGATTGGGATATAGCCAGAGAAAGGACAGAATCAACCACTCTAAAGCTCATATTGCTGGGTTTCAGAGGCAGCACAGTTCACCCTTCTGTGAAAATATACTGTTTAAGAGGAAGATGTCAAGTGTGAGGCAGGAGGCTCATGGGTGGCGGGAGGAGCTTTGTATTGTTGGCTCAGAAAAGAGGAGCCTGGGTGGGTGTGAATTCAGAGTTATCTCAGATAGGATGTTTGTAAAAGTACTCAGTGGTAGGAAATACAGCTCTGGTAGAGGCTAGGTCATCGGCCAAGGTTGGAGTCTTTAGCTTGTAAGTGATGCCTAAAGCTAAGGCTGCAGCCTAGTACAAGGGGGGAGTGCAATGGAGAAGCAATTCCGGTAGCTGACAGGGAGCTATGGAGACATCCTGGAGATGTGTTTCTTAACAGATGCATGAAATCTAGAAGCTACTGGGGGCAGACAAGCAGTTTTGGAAAGAGAGGAAAGTCACAATTCCCAAAGTTAAGTATGGAACAGGCTTCGGAGGGTGCAATGTCTTAGGAAAAGCAATTTTTGTGGAGTGGTTGTAGCCAAGGAAGTGCAAGGAAGGCGAAGGAGAGATAGTTCCTCAAGAAGTTTAGGTGGGAAGGGAAAGGCAAGCAGGCGCATTATGAAGTTGACATAGAATTTGAGGATGGGTATTATGACTCCGGGTCCTTCCTTTAAAATGAAAGCCAAGCCTAAAGCATCTTTGCATGGTAACGGAAAGAGACTAATGTACAGAAAGGGTCGAAGATGCAGGGAGTAGTAACTCAATGGAGCAAGGTTCCTGGTACAGATGGGATTCCTGCATGATCAATACAAAGAGAATCAGGGGCAGGAGACCTATGAGGCCGTGCTCTCTGAGTCAGCCCCTAGGAAAGAAGGGAAGGGGAAACTTTGAGGAACAGAGGGCATTTGGCTACAGTGCAGCCAGGGTGAAGTTTCAGCCAAGTTCTCCAGGGAGCTTTTAAGACAGGCAGCCCTTCAGGGTTACCCCAGGTTGGAGTAGGGCCAAGCCTTTACCCTCAGAGTGAGCTGCCTCAGGAAGGAAGTGGGGCATAGGACAAGGTGACCTTGTCCAGTCAAGGTGCTTCCTGGAGGTGGGTGGCCACTGGAAAGCCACAGAAGCGTTTGTGATAGCTGAGGATGCAGCTATTTCCATGCCAAGGGGGAATCTGGGCTTTTCCATCTGTATCAGATCCGTTCCAACATGTGAGGCTGAGGCAGTAGGAGATAAACATGAGATTTATTGCACAAAATGGCTTCTCATGGTTGAGGTAAGGCCGGACAGTAAGCCTGATATCAGTAAGCAGGTTGGGTAGGCTGTCAGTAAAGACAGACAGAGCTCCTAGATACAGGCTACAGCTGCTGTCCACTGTCGGAATTTCTTCATCGTCAGTGAGGCCTTGCTTCTGACTACAAGGCATTGTAAGTTGGTGGACCCAGGTGCTCCAGATCTGGAACAGGGTTCCTTGTCAGACCATCTGCCCTTAGGCAGCAGGTTCCAAGGCTTGCTCTCTCTGTTTTTTTCTCAGAAGCAGAGAATACATCCAACTGATCATATCTTCTATCTCCTTTCTGTCCAAATACCATGCCTCCTTCTAGCCCTTCATGCTGGCTTCCTACCCTGTGCTTTTTTTACCATCTTTCTCCCCCCATCACCTACCTCAACTAATCAGAAGACATGGGGACCTTACGCACTCCACTGGAACTGCGGCCTCTGCAATTCTATGCCATTTTCTCTTTCCTCACACCCTGTGGCAGCTGAGTTGGAGGATAGAGAGAAGGCTCTGTTTGCAGGTCAACTTCCATAGAGATCACAGCTGACAGACCTGCAGGGAGAATTTGGCTTTGAGTGTGGCCTCATGAGAAACTGTGCAGCATCCGACGTTACATCTATCTGAAGCTCATGCAATGAGGAGCCTGTTGAGTTTCTGTTTCAGACTTCAGCTTTAACAAATTCAAAATTTGTCACATCTGATCTTCAGCAGCCTGGGATTTGAGGCATAAAGGCTGGCTGTCTCACAAGCTTTGTGTTTTGGCTTAATCAAAGGTTAGGAAGGCCATCCTTTTCACTATTTTTGGACAGAAAGTAGGCCTCTGGTGTTTCATGAGAGTGGATGAGTGTCCCCCAACCTTTGCTGTAATTAAAAGGTCAAGGAAGTCATTTGGAATGAGTCTGTTGTTTGGGCAGTCTTCCAAGCTCAAAGGCAGAACTGCTGAGATGCCAAGCTGAAACTTCACCATCTTTATAAGCACTTGGAGCACTGTGCATGTAACAGCATGTTTGTATCATCCGTGCCGTTGCCAACAGGAGCCGATCTTGTCAGTTTCACCACAAGAACCCCTTTCTCCCTCCCCATCATTCTTCTCTTGACTTTCTCCTTCTTGGAGAACCAACCCCAAAGTCTACAGAAACAAGATCTTGCAAAATTAGCTCTCAGGGATTAGGGATCGGGGTCTGGGAGGCAGAGAATGAAACCTAATTTTAATCATCTCTGACTTGTTCTTGGTTTAAGACAATGTCTCCCTGGGAGCCAAGATCCCCAGAGTGGCAGACCAGTTAAATTTTCTCCTTCCTTTCGACTTTCCTGTACTCATTTATTAACAGGACTTCAAAGTTCCTTTTAATAGCTAAATTAGAACCGGACTAATACGAAACAAGGCAGTAGGGTGGGATAAGTTAAGACTTCTGAGGCCATGTGGACAGACAAAAGACACAATGGCTAACAAAGACACAAAGACAAAAGACGCAATGGCTAACATGCTTTGGATCACTTCATTTCCCACACGTGTGATCTTGTCTGCAAATACTTTTTTACGTAGAGAAATTATGATTTTACTTCTAATAAGATATAAGATCAACTACCTTGTTTTTCTGTCTTTGTTTCCTACCTACCTCTACCCCCATCTCCCCACCAGGAACAAGTAAGAGACAACATCACTCGGATCTCTGTCTGGCCTGTCAATCCAGCCCATGACTGGAATTGTCCTTATGACCGTGTCAAGGGTATCAACTTACCTAGCTGGTCCTCAAATGCAGCTTATCTCTTGGCAGAGATGTGAGGGGACAGAGCCTCCAAATCACCAGCCCTGGATGTTAGAGGTGGTCTCAGATGATCATTTTAATTGGAGGACCAGCATTTCTAAGACACTTCCAGGCAGGAGATTATGTCTGAGTACCTTAGATGCTACTGGAGCTAAGAGCAAGTGGGTCAGAAAGTCTGGCCCTGCCTAGAAGAGCTTTAGCAAGCATTTAATTATACTCTTGTCTATGGTACTCTGCCTTGAAATCTAGGCCATGGAACGGGCTCAGCATAGACTTGATTCCTCCTTTGGAAGGTGTTATGGTTTAATTATGAAGTGGCCCTCACCAGCTCATGTGTTTGGCTACTCAGTTCCCAGCTCCTGGTACTGTTTTGAGAGTTTGAGGCAGGAGGAGGCCTGGCTTTCAGATGTGAGTGACTGTTGGGAGCAGTTTGGGAGGGCTCTTTCTAGCCTGAGCATTCTGTTCCCTGGTACCATGTAACAATCGCTGGTGCACCTTGCCCTGCCATAGACCAAGCAATGGTCTGCCATGATGGACTGCATGGACCTGACCCATGGACCAAAATAAACCTTTCTCCCTTAAGTGGTGTCTGCCAGGTATTCTGTCGCAGTGAAGACGAAGCAATTAACAGAGTGGGAAATAGAATTTTCCTGGGATAGTAAATTTGTCAGACACATTACAAACGTTTTTGTTGGAAGTGTTCCTAGAGTGTCAGCCTCCCAAGAGTATTAGCCACACCTTAGTTTAGATCAAAGCACGATTCCCTAGCTGTATTATTTACCTTGATGATAAATGACTTCCGAATTTTTCCCATAACCTTTTTTTTTTTTTTAATCAAAAAATTTCCAGTGCCAGAGACATTATGTGCAAGACGATGGGGCTCTGAAGGAAATTCCTTGGGTATTTTGGGATGGGAGGGGTGTGTTTACAGGGAATAGAGAAGAAAGGCCTAGATTTGAGTGTGAGCACCCTCTCCCTTGGATACACTACTCAGATTCTTTTGACATTATTGTCCTAGTACTTCTGAGCTTGGGAGTCAGGCAGAGCATCCATACACTCATGTATAGACAGTTCTCAACATATAAAGCGTGTCCACAGACATGCTTTCCTCTCCTGGTAGATGCTCTGAGCACAGCCCCATTCATTCAGACGTTTGAATGTAATATGAACATAGTTGCACCTAATTCCCCTGCCTAACAACTGTGTGCCTTGCATATGTCTAGGGTAACGCCCACAGGACAAAGACTAGCATTGTCCTGTTTTGAATGTATTCCTTTTTTTCCCCCTCACCCTTCATGATTTATTTATTTATTTGATTTACTTATTTGAATTAGCTTACAAAGTAGCACGTTTCTTTGTGGTCTTCCCTTATACTTAATTTTTGTTTCTTATCCTTAGACTATCCCCATGCCCCCCAGCTCCCTGCTTCCCCCTAGTATTTTCCCTTCCCATTCCATGTCACATGTGCTTTATAATCCTCTCCATCCCTCCCTTAAAGCATCTTTTTATTGTTGTTGTTTCTTAGCTCCTTTAGTTTCCTGGCCCCTACACAATACTTACACCTCTAAATTTACATATTTAAATCTTAAAAACCAGGATCCATATATGAGCAAGAACATGTGGCATTTGTCTCTCTCTGCCTGGTTGCCTCATTCAATGTGACATTTTCTAGTTATATCTATTTTCCTGCACATTTTATTTTTCTTCACGGCTGTATAAGATTCCACCATAAAAATATCCCACATTTTTGTTATTCATTTACTTGCAGATGGACATCTATGTGGGTCAGTTCCCTTGCTATTGTGAGAAGAACAGCAATACACATGGGTGTGAAACACAGAGGCCCTGAGGAGTTAAAGAATGTGTCGAAGGCCAATTCAGAATCTTTCCAAACCTGGGACCCTAGATCCAGAGTCTCTATTCTTGGTACCACATTATACTGCATCTGTTAAATCATTAGTCACTATTTTACTGTCACATTTGATGTATTTCTTAGGCTTGAGTGTGCATGTGTGTGTGTGTGTATGTGTGTGTGTGTGTGTGTATGTGTGTGTGTGTATGCACTTCTGCAGAGAAGAGTCCAGGTAGGGTGGAGCCCAGACTGGATGTGAACTCTTCTAGCTACTCGCACCCTGACCACACCCAAATCTGCATATGGAAGATACCTTCCAGAATCTTATCATGGGTCCAAACAGCAGGCCACAGACCATCCATTACCAGCAACCCAAGCTGCAGGTCCTCATGGGCATCTCTTAGCACTGAAGGGCACAAATACTTTTTGAACAGTCTTAGAGGTACTTGTCCTTTCTAGTTTGCTGTAATTTCATGCTAGACGTCTTCCATAATCCCATTTAACGGATGGTGATATGGAAAGGGATGAGTCAGCGGAGATCACCCAGCTATCACTGGAGAAAGCTGCTCAGTCAGCATCCTTCTTACAGCTCTGCACCACCACACAGGCATCCTCTCTTCCTCCAGGAGCTGGGCTGGTGCCTACCTCTGTGTCCCTACCTTTGTTTTCACGTTTGCTCTCCCTCCCTCCTAGAAAGACGCACAGAGCGAAACAGAAAGCTGTAAGACATCAAAGAGAATGGCAGTAGAGCATAGAGCCCCAGGGCTGTTGTGGGTGGAGGCCCTGCCTCCTGGCCTTGAGTGCCCTAGAAGCAGCTAAGTGACCCATTTTTCTTAGTCCTGCCCACACAGCTTCTACTGTTAATTGTGAGTGGCCATGGCCGAGTGTGGCAGCATAGCTTCAAGTGACCTAGCAGTTGTGACCCTGAGACACCATAGGAGAAACTCTGAACAAAGGCTCACTTTCTTTCTACCTTTCCGAGTCCAGGCCAGGAATGTAATCCATTCCCAAGGCCCTGCCATTCTCGCTGTTGTTCAGTCTAACAGCTATCTGTCTCTGTCTGCCTTCCTAGGAAAATGAAAGAGAATTGATTTTTATACTTATACAAAGTGTGTGTGTGTGTGTGTGTGTGTGTGTGTGTGTGTGTGTGTGTGTAAGTCAGCTCAGTCTTGGGTACATCTTTTGGATACCTAAGGAGCTTGTCTTTGTGGAGATAAGCTTAGAAAGTGGACCTAGAAGGATGTGTGGAAGCATCTCAAGTGAAATGTGACTTGTTCCTGTAAATTTAGACCTAAGTGAGAGATAATCTGTTGAGAAAACAACATAAAACATACATTATGTTTTATTCTAACTCTGTTGGTTATGCTCAATATCATTTTAGCATCTTTTACTTAATCAGGCCAGTTCAGTATATTATGACATTCCTCTTCCTCCTCCTCCTCCTCCTTCTCCTCTTATTTTTTCTCTTTTTTCTTATTAGTTCTGGAGATTGACTCCAGGCCATGCTATACAAGCAATCTGCCTCTGGGCTATTCCCTGTTTCAACCTTTTCTTGCTTGCTTGCTCCACTCAGTTTCGATCCTTTCTCTTCCTCTCCCTTTCCTTTCCTCTCCCTTTGCCCTCCCCTCCCCTTCCCACCTGTCCCTCTCTCTCCTTTTAAATTAACCTCTTCCCCCTTTCATGTGTAGAATGGGCTGAAAACTTCCCTGTGAACATAGAGACCAGTCTTTCCTAATCACCTTTCACATAACAATGGCAGACAGGTGTAGTTCTTCCTGCCACCCCCCTGCCCGGCATCCCTTCCTCTTTTAAGGGAAGTCTATATCTTAGACAGAGTCCAGCTCCTCCTGTGTAGGCTGGAGCTTCCCATCACCACACTCCCCCAGTCTCCCTTAAAACGTGGCATTTGAAAGGCTAGTCAGAGGTTCCTTCAATCAACTGGTGATATGAGAAGGAGAACACCCAGGGTTAACTTTGGTAATGTGTTAGACACGGGGATCCACAGCCAGGTTCTAGAGACAGCAGAGTCAGTAGTTCTAATGTTAGTGTATACATCAATAGGGAGGACAGATGGAGGAGGCTACAATGTTTGGGTGTGGCACGGCTTAGCTGTACCTCTTTATTGAGTGACTTTGCTGTGAAGTGACAGCATTGATCTTAGTATACAGTCCACTTTAAACCCTATTCTCTGCATCCCTGAGAAATTCTTTGAGCTACTCAATGTTCTTTCAATAAATTCCTCTTCTTCCTAAATTAGCTGGAGCCTATTTCTGTTGCCTGCTACAAAGCATCCCAAGAGATGCAATGTGAATATTTGTTAAGTGATTAATTAAGAATTTCTGACATGTCCTCCTGTCCTTATGAAATTCAAGACCTGACCCCTCAGAATATGAACAGAGATGGTAAAAATGGATACAGACTATTTAAAGAACAAAGAATAGGGGAGTCTAGTTTGAGCAAAAAAACTTTTGTGTAAAAGAGCAATGAGAAACAAGATTGCAGAATTAAGTTAGAGAGTCTGTGGGGAGAAGGAAAAGATTTAAGAAGTCAAGTGAAGGAAACTAGTATTTGCTTCCAGGGTTGGGCACATGTGTACAACATCAGGGAGGCGAAGTTGTGGCTTTAGCACAATATTGGCAAAATGTACTATGTAGAACCTACATACATATGTATGTACAAACACGTGTATAAGCTATGAACAAGGAATCCATGACTTGGGTCATACATTTTGCAAATAGTAGGCCACCTGGATTTTAAAACCTTTCCTATCCTCCTAATGACTAAGTACTTTCTGAGAAGGACATAGAATTGATAAAGGAAAAAGAACCAATAATCACTTAAAATATAGTTGATAAACTTACTTATCTAAAACTGTTGATAGAAAACGCCCCACCCAGAGGAAGCAGTCCTGACTTCCTTTGTCAGTCTAGTTGCTCGAGCATGCATACACACACACACACACACACACACACACACAATCAGTCTAAATGAATATGTTGCAGTCCTCAATGCATTTTTTTTTCTGGGAGGAGGGCAGGGCTCCCTCTTCCAGAGCTCAAGTAACTTGTTGCCATGCACTGTGACCGAAGGGATGTGCAATCATTAGTTTTCGCAAGGAAAGACATTTCTCAGGTTCTGTACATGGAATTACCAAAGAGTGAAACTTGGAGAACATGGAATTAAATAAATTATTTTTAAAATGGCAAAAGGGCCTGGAGAGATGGCTTAGTAAAGATCACTAGATGTTCTTCCAGAAACTTAGGTTCGATTCCCAGCACCCACATGGCAGCTCTCAGCTGTAACTCCGGTTCCAGAGGATCTGATACTGCACACCAATGCACATAAAATTAAATTAAATTAAATTAAATTAATTATTTTAAAATTTGGGGAACAGGCTGGAGAGATGGCTCAGTGGCTAAGAGCATTGAGTGCTCTTCCAGGTCCTGAGTTCACTTCTCAGCAACCACATAGTGGCTCACAACCATCTGTAATGGGATCTGATACCCTCTCCTGTTGTGTCTGAAGACTGTGACAGTGTACTCACATACATAAAATAAATAAATCCTAAAACAAAACAAAAACCCCTGGGGAGCATAAATAGATAGGGATTTAGACAAGTGCTCACAGCCATCGCTCAGATAGGAAAATGAAAACTGTACGTTATCCATGGTAGTGAGCTGTCTGTGTACTGCTTCTGATCTGGTCACTTCTTTTGAGTTTTATTTTGAATGGTTAGTTATCCTTCAGAATAGCTGGGTGGTACCATGGACATTTTAGGACCCAATGGTGCTGGAATACCAGAAAGAATGGGAGAGAGTGTCAGAGAGTCTCAAGAAAATGAACCTTGGCCCTTGAAGTCTCAGCAGGGGAGATAACACTTACTTGCTAAAAAAAAAAAATCGAGACAAAGTATCACATAATGCATTTAGGACATCTGACTTCAGTAAGAGTCTACACTGTACACGATGCAGGCTCAAGGAGTCTCTGATGCAGGAGGGACAGGCTCCAGAGTAGATTAAAGTCCCATTCTTCTTTGGTCAACTGTGACTCAGTCAGAGTTTCTTTAACCAAATGCATCTGGGGTACACAATGCCCAGCCCATCACTAACAAGTGCAATGAGGGGTAATTCTGGCCTCAGTTTACTTATCTGCAAAATGAAAATAATAGTATTCTAACTCTTAGAAAGTTGTGTGGAGAATGAGTTAATACACAGTGTGATAATTTGAATAAGAATGGTCTTCATACACTCACGTATTTGAATGCTTGGTCACCAGGGAGTGGCTCTATTTGACAGGATTAGAAGGATTAGGAGGTGTGGCCTTGTTGAAGCAAGCTTGTGACTTGGGGTGGGCTTTTAGTTTTCAAAAGTCCCTGCCAAATTCAGCTGGCCCTTTCTTGACTTGCAGATCAGAATGTAGCTCTCAGCTGCTGCTCAGTGTCGTGTGTGCCTCCATGCTCCCTGCCATGGACTAAACTTCTGAAACATTAAGCAAGTCACAAATTAAGTGATTCCTTTTATAGGAATTGCCTTGGTCATGGTGTCTCTTCACAGCGATACAGCAATGACTAAGATACAAAGTAACTGCTAAGAACTGGGAAATGCATACCTAAGTACTGATGTGGTAGCTGTCATTTGTCTTATTACCATAAACTCATAATTCTTTTTTTCTTAATTAGGAAATAAGTTTTCCAGTGAAGATCTGAAACTCAACATTTTAAGACACCATCTCTCTAGAGCAGTGGGGGTCTCAACCTTTCTAATGCTATGACCCTTTAATATAGTTCTTCATATTGTGGTGACCACCAACCATAAAATTATTGTATTTCTACTTCATATCTGTAATTTTGCTACTGTTATGAGGTCCTAATGTAAATATCTGATATGTAAGATATCTGCTATACGACCCCCAGAAGAGGTCGGGACCCACACGTTGAGAACCGCTGCTCTAGATAATTGTTTGGGTTCACGTACTTGCCACACAGCAGTTGTTCTTCCTCCTGGGCATCTTTATTAGCTCTTTGCTAAAGCACACATTTGGAAAAAATATTCAAGGCAAGCTTAAGCTCCTAATCTCCCAACAGAGTTATGCATGTTTTTTTTTTTTTTAAATCCAAACCTGTATGTTAGATGCTTAATTTTGACATCTAGAATAGTCAAGTCTAAAGAATAGGTTTGGTCATTTCTGTGTAAATAAAGGTAAGTGGAGGTTACTACATCCCTGCTACACATACACGTGAAGTCTTCCTGTAAGTGAAATACAGGGACTCACTGTCCTGCCCCTGGGTCTCAAACTGGGGTGTTTCTCACTAGCCTTCATCCATAAAGCAGTTTTCTTTCAAGCTCACTTTTTTGTGATTTAGTCAAAGCCATCAATCAATCATGACTCCTGTCTCAGTTTTCAGAAAATAAGCAGGAACATCGATGTCCTATGTGCCTTGCTAAGGCCATGTGTGTTCAGTGGTGAGCTTAGGCATGGTGCCGATAGCATAGGTTTGTCTCTGAACTACACCATCCAGAGGCACTACTCTGTTAATTGTGTCCTCTAAGCTCTAAGATATTGACCTACACTCAGGGATGGAGTGAGACCAAGTAGACAAGTCAGACTGTCTTACAGCAGAGGGTTACAGGAGCTGAGAGCAAGTCTCCACCATTTACTCTTGTTTCTGAGTATAACACCACAGATACTCAGAAGAGAATACATTGCAGGTAAAAACTGCTGGAAGCAGGGAATCACATACTAAATGGGACAGGTATCCCAACCTCCTGATGTGTATGAGTTCTCAGTTTCCCATGATTTTATGATTTTCTACATGCCCTTCATTCTCTTTCCCATCAATAAATGGTAACCTCACAGGGATGGCATTTTTCTTTGCTGTTGTGAGGAATGGCCAAGGTCACATTCCAGAGAAGGATGGTTGCCTTTCAAAGCATACCAGTCTTGGGGAGAGATAAAGAGAGAGTTAATATTTGAAGACTTGGCCAACTTCATAACTAACAAACATACCTATCTCTGCTGCCGTGACTTTGTCTTCATTCCCTGAGAGATCCGATATGAAAAGGGGTAACCCTGTCCATACTAAAAAAGAAACCAAGGTTTTATAGAATTTAGTCTAGGTTTTGCATGGCTAATCTCTGCATTCCAAGGCTGTATGGATTTTGTAGGTCCTCTCCTGGGTCTCTATTGTTTGAAATGCTGTGTGGCCTGTTCAGATTCTGAATGTTCTTTCTGCTTGACAGTTCTAGAGGGAAGGGAGAGGCAGAGAAGAATCTGGAAGGAGATCACTTATGGGTCCATCTAGTTTTGATGTCAGTGCTTGAGTCAAGGAACCTTTGACTTAGAGCCACATGCGATTTGTAACTGAACTCTCTCCCTTCTATATTCAAGTCAGAAATTAGGTACACAACACCCTGACAAACAGTTCTACAACTTTCCTTGGATGTCACCAGTGAAGGAAGCTGAATACTGCAAGCAACTATCAATACTGCTAGTGAAGGAAGTCCATTTTTTAAAAAGTTGTTCTCTTAACCCAGTTTGGCTATTTGCAACATTACCTCCTTCCTCTGCTTCTGCCCAGAACCCATGTGAGATAATTCCAGTCCAAGGGGAGCAAGGGGCATGTCAAAGTCAAGATGATTATTTCTTTGGAGCCAAATATTCTAAGTTCAAATCCTAGTTCTTCCATGGTTTTATTGTGGACTTGCTCTCAGCAGAGAGTTTAGAACAGTGTTTGTCCCCTTGGGGGGGACACACAATTAATGCCAGCTATTGGCAACCATACTTTTTATCATTTTGTCTCATGCACCCTTTAAGAAAAGGAATACGCGGAATACTGTAATGAGTGCATTCTGGAGTTAAGTTTACTGGCTGACATGATTGATAACTCATGCCTTCTCAAGGTGGAACAAAGGAAAATCATACCACGTGGGCCAGACATTTGTTATCTTTCATCTGCTCCTACTGTCTCAGGATAGCCCTTCCTAATATCTAAAGAAACAGGAAATTATTTCATCTCTAACTCCTCTCCTTCAGGCTAAAGTATCTGATACAAATATTGAAGACTATCAATTATAGACAATGCTAAAAAGTGGGCCCTCAAGAGGTCTTAGAAAAAAAGATTAAAATAAGAAGATAGAACAATATTTTATCTTTGCATTACTTGTTATTAAATACCTCCAAATACCCCAGGGCTGCATTTTCTGCCAGCATGTGCTGTTATAGGACCCCTTGGATGGGAAGCCTGGGAGTGTAACACACTGAATCCTATTCCCTACAAATTCATGTGTTCCTCACACTGGGTGGGTGTGGCTCCATTTGGTGTTGGAGCCTCTGGGCCCAAGTCAATCAAAGTGGGATCCTTTAGAAACATGACTGGTCCCTTATAAAAAGAGAGCAGTCGTGGTTGGACACACACAGAAGAAAGACTAATAAAATCACCATAATCCGATGAGCATTTAGATGGCAAGAGAAGACACCTCGCTGCTCTTACTGACATCGTGGTCTTCCAGACTCTGGTTCTGTAAGATATAAATTCCATTATTTAAGCCAACCCACCTGTAGTATTTTGTATGGAAGCCTCAGAGGATCAATACAGGAAGCATGAACTCTAGACCTGAGTTTGCTATCCGGTATGGATATAACCTTGGCGCCCCATGCCACTCTGCATCTCAGTGCTGAAAATCTCTCATGAGTCGTCATCATATGCTTTCATCTGGCATCCTGTCTGGGAGTGTGTAGTGGGCTCGGGGTGGCAGGAAAAGTTTTGTGGAAGATAGCCTTATTGGCTTCAACTCTGCCTCTTGTGCTGGTTCACTGGCCCTAGAAACAATTATGGCAAGTTTAAGGGCAACTTCATCTTTTTGTATGAGATTCTAAGGCCATTTCTCTTTCTTCTAATGAATAAAAATAGTCTCTTGCCTCTGTCACAAACACCCTCCAGGTTCCTGCTCTTCTTCAGTCTAACTTTAAAAAATAGAGTTTAAGATAGTGGGTATAAAGGACAAAGACAGCATGTCGGTCCTAAAGTCCCTGGATCATACCTTTTTAAAAGTTCCCCCAAAAGAATCCTGGGGTGATGGGACATATTAGAGAGTTTTAAAAGTAGTCTGATCCAGCCACTCAAGCACTTCTAAAACTCTTACCATCTGTTAACAGTCATAATTATTGTGTATTTATATCCATTGGGGTGAATCAGCAAGGACTGGTGGTGACTAATTGTAATAATAACTCCAACTGTCAAACCAATGTTTAATTGTTTTCCAAAACATTACAGTCTAGAAATCTTACTGTCCAAATGAAATCACCTCCAAGTATTAAATGTCCTGCCACCTGGGGACCTCTCTGATTAGTCAGAACCTTAATATTAGAATGTACCTTCCAAAGTCATCCAGCACATAAGTTGTACATTGCAAGAAAGGACTGGAATCCAGAACAATGCACTGGTTTTCTTAATGGCATAATTTGTATTCACACTCATTCCCTGGTCCCACCCTAGGTCCCTATACGAGCCTCTACTTTGAAAGGTCAACTCTTCCATTACTGTGACCAGAATATTTGACAGAAACCAGAAAGATTTATATGGACCAATGATTCAGATGGTTCAATGCATGGGAAGTTGTTCCCATGTACTATGTCAGAGCAGAAGGAACATATGACTGAGGATAGCCTTTCATGTCATGGCTGATCAGACAGCAGGGTAACGTAGGAAGCAGCCAGATCACAAGGACCTGGCCTTACTCACCTACTACTTCTTCCAACTAGATTTCATCTCCCAAAGTTTATGGAACCTCCCCAAATAAAACTGGGGACTCAAGCATCTAAAGCTTGACCGAGTGGAGGAACAGTTCGAAGATTCCTGCTGTAGCAGTCAACCAACTCCATTTCACTTACTGGGCACATCCAACCATCCAACATCCTCAAGGGATCTCTCTGGTTATTGCTTTTTAGGTGTCTTTGGACAACATGAGCCAGCCAGTTTGCTCAGAGCCTCCCAGGACTCTCACTGGGACAAGACGTAGAGAGGAACAGATAACGTTGATAGCTGTGGCTTGTGCTGCCAACAGCTTTCTCTTCCTCGTTTCCTTTGTTTGTAAACAAACAAAGTTTCCAGACAGTGCTTCTCTGTGTAGCCTCTGCTGTCCTTGACCTCAGACTGACCTCAAACTCCCAGATATCTGCCTGCCTTTGCATCCCAAGTGCTGGGATTAGAAGTGTGTACCACTACCACCCAGCCTCTTCCCAATTATAAACTCAGAATAGGAGAATGGCTTCCTTATGTAGCAGTCTTTGTAATTAACAAGTCTCATCCACTCACAAAGGACAGCTCAAGTCGACACAAATAATAAATAGGCAACCAAAAGAGAAAGGAAAAGGTCTCCTTTTCCCCACTTGGCCCTGAGTGATCCTTAACTCAAGACTCAGGTCTTCTATTTTAATATAGTCTCTACCTGTGTATTTTCAAAAGCCACTGAAATATCTCAAGTTTTCAAATCACCCAGGCTGATGGTTTGACCTAATTTATAAAAATATTCCCCTGAAATATCAGGAGTGATCTCCTTTCATAATAAAAACAGATCTTATGAGAAGTCAACCAGGGTCTTCTGAACAGGAGAAGAGTCAAATGATGTCCCTGGCTTTGGTCGGACTTGGCTGCTTTCTCAAACCTCTGGCACTCCCAGATTACACCCGCCTCCCTTCCTGCCCCACTCCTCCCCCAAGTGAGCAGTCCCTTAGATTTTCCTGCTGATAATGTCTTGAAAAGAATTATCCAAAGTATTGTTATCAGCCTCAAGGTTTCGGTTCTCATTTGTGTCTATATTTACACACAAATAGACACTGTAGGACGAATATAGTCTCTTTCCAGTGTCCTGGCATAGGGAGGGGCTGTTTTTAAGTGAGTTAATGGGGTGCCAAAGGCTGGAATTCCCCTGTGTGGACTTGGTGCTGAAGGGAAACATGTTAAAGTTTATGGACTGTGGACTGTGCTGTCTGGTGAAATGACTGGGACGTTGCTTAGCTCTCAGGCTGATGACCACATATTCTCCAGATATTTTGGGCCAAGATGAAAATGGGGCAGGGCTGGGGACTTGGTATCTGAATGTACTTGAGAAAAAGCTTGGCTCTCGTGTCCTACTAAGGGCACAGGCCTGGGCTCAGGATTAGTGTTGATAAATAGCTCTAAAAAGCTGGTTCTGAGGAATGCCCATCACTCAGTGAGAACTTTAGTCTGATGTGTTGAGTTGAAAGGGATCCCGGAATCTCATGGATATCCAACCTAATCATGCCAGTCCCACTTGACTGGCTTGGAGAAATTAACTCTTTTTCTTTCTTTATACTATTTTCACTAAATAATATCTCCAACAAAGTTCCTTCTACTCTTACCATTCTGTGTGAAGGGCTCAGGGCACATGGTTGTTTTATTAGGAATGAGAAGACGCATGTGCTAATCCAGTGTAGAGGACACCTGAGTACCAGGAGGGGAGTCCAAAGGTGTTTTCCAGGGATAGCCTTGGCTAACATGCATTAATGTGACTCCTTTCTGCCTGTTCCCTTCCACCCTGTACTGACTGGCTTTGTGTCAACTTGACACAAACTAGAGTCATCAGAGAGGAAGACACCTCAGTTGAAGAAACGTCTCCATGAGATCCAGCTGTAAGGCATTTTCTCATTTAGTGATCAGTAGGGGAGGGCCCAGTCCATTGTAGGTGCTGCCATCCCTGGGCTGATGGTTTTGGGTTATACTAGAAATCAGATTAGCAAGCCATGGGGGGCAAGCCAATAAGCAGACCCTCGGTGGCCTCCATAGCAGCTCCCGCCTCCAGGTTCCCGGGCTGCTGAGTTCTTGCCCTTTGGTGATGAGCAGCAATGTGGAGGTGTAATCGCAATAAACTCTTGGCCCCCCAACTTGCTTTTTGGTCTTGATGTTTCATTACAGCTATAGAAACCTTAACTAAGATACACTCCAAAGCTCTTTGATCACAGTGCAGAATTCGGAAGGACCGTTACCTTTCCCATTCACTCCCTTACCGTGTGATTGGAAAGACTCAGAAGAAGATTTAGTCATGAAGCTTCAAAAAAAAAAAAAAAAAACCAAAAAATCTATCCACACTCAATATTGGTGACACACAAAAATAATTTTTTTCTCCCCAATTGCATCTTTTGGTGTGTGTATGGGGAGGGAATGCAAAAATCCTTAAAGAATCAAGATACTTAGCCATTTGGAGAAACCGAGTTGAGCTGGGTAGTGGTGGTACACACCTTTAATTTCAGCAGTCAGGAGGCAGAGGCAGGTGAGTTGGAGGCCAGCATGGTCTATAGAGTGAGTTCCAGGACAGCCAGAGCTGCACAGAGAAACCCTGTCTCAAAAAACTAAACCAACCAACCAACCAACCAATCAACCAACCAAATAAACAACCAAACAACCAACCAGAAATGAAAGAGGCTCAGGGCTAATTAAGAATGTACAGGGAGACAGACAAACCAATATGAAGCAGTGTGTGCTTTCCCCAAATTGGTACGCATTGGGCCTCACCTTGGACTTGTGGTTCTGACTGAATTTCTGGACCTGACTTGGTATTTGGGCCACACCAATCTCTCCAGCAGCTTCGGGAACAGTCAGTGAAGCCCCTTCTTCCTTAGGATCCTTCCCTGAGGCAGCTCCAGCCTGTTTTCCCAGAGCTGCATGGTCCTTTTCAAATGGGCAAATGTAGGAGACTTTTACTTTAGTTGCCTGAGACTTGTCTCCACAGTATGTCCCTGTTGGTGTTGTCGTCCTGTAAGGCTTCCAATGGGGGTGAGGGTGGACACTGCCCGAGCATTCACCTGGCACTGATTCAATAAAAACAGGTCTTTCCTTCGACGCTTTGAGATGTCGCTGCACTTTACGGTTCTTATTCTCATTTAGGAGTTTTAGATTCTTGGGAACACAAACCTTACGGTAGCTCTTCTTGCATTTCTGCCTTCCTACAATCTCACAGTTCTCTATACAATTTCTTCTATCCTGATATTCAAGAACTTCTACATATTGAACCTTTAATGCCTGGCTATCTTAGTCTATGTCACCTTGTACACAAATGTACCCCAAAACAGGAAATGGGAGAAACACCAAAAAGGCTAGTGAATGAAGCCCGAAGAAAGAGAAAGCTTGAGAGAGCTGTTAAATTGTCTTCTCATGCATCCTACTGTCGCTGGCATTCGGACACAGGCTGGAAGAGTCAGAAGAGGAAATTCATTTCTTTTTAAAGGAGGAAATGAAACACTGGTATAACTGATTGAGAAGCTGAGTGATAGATATACCAGCTTGGGCTGGAAGTGGGGGTAAAGGCGAGGGAGGTGACAGCAGGATGGAGAAGTAAAATGAATTAAGGAAAACACATGGTCTTCCTAAGAGGAAACGGGAGTTATGAAAAGAAATGGAAAAACCAGTTCTTCCAGGATAATGCTTTCTGTATCCCTCCTCCCAACGGGAAGCTCAGCTGGAGATCTGAGGAAGCTGAAAGAATGCCATGGAAGCCCAGGTTACCTGCCAGGAGGAAGAGAGCTGCAGGGAGCCGGGACGGGGTCACGTTTTTCTTGGCATCGGGATACTTTCAAATGAGTTATTTTTCAAAAGTTTCCAAGGAGGATCCTTTACCAGTTTCCAGCCTCCATTTGGGATTTGAAACCTACAGGAAGCAAGGACCCTTCCCATGACCTCTTTTCTTCCTCTCTAAATTTAATTTGGATACAGAGAGCTGGTGAAGCAGGGGCTGGAGCCTTTTGCAGTGCCTGCGAGTAGGGTCTCTCCCTAGGACTGGCAGGAACTGGTCCTGTTCCCAATTAAGGCCTGTTTTGGCAAGTGAGGGATATTGTTTGGGGTTTTGGCAAGTTGTTTAAAGATTTGGCTTGCATGTTCTTTTCTTCTGTGAAATGAGAAGTTTGGGCTTAAGAAGTTTGGTTCTTAACTTTGAGGGAAGGTGGTCTGAGACCCTTTCTGGAAATACACTAAAGGCACATCAACTGGCTCCCATGGAATTCGACAGTCAGTTTTCAGAGCTTCTGGTCTCTGAAGCACAGAATTTCCAGTGTCATTTTTCTTCCCAAAGAAGGTTTAAACAAACATCTTTAACTTTGGAGCGCAGGCTTTGAGCAGTGGCAGGTGAGCAGAAGTGTCTCCCTTCTATGCTGAAGGGTCTTTTCCTTGTGTCAGTAACAGTCCCAGCAGTGGCTTTCCCCAGTCCCAGCAGGTAGAACAGCAGTACCACAGAACTGATGTCCCTAGACAACCTTGGATTATCATGCTTTCTTTGACCTGCAGGTTACTGATACTAAATCTAAATATTTCTACTGTCCTTGTCTCTCTCTCTCTCTCTCTTTTTTTTTTTCAGAATCTATTTAAGTCTGTGAGATGAAAATTGAAAACACAGCTTCATCTTCTCAAACCACCTACCTCCTTAGCCTGGTCTACAAGAAACATCCATTTTGGAGTCATTGAATTCAGAATTCAACCAGGTCCTACTTTGAAAGCCAGTGAACTACCAAAGGATTGGTAAGGGTTCCGGGGACCAATGAGCATGGAAGGATCTGTCTAGCCCATTGATCGTACACCCAGTCTCATTTTCAGAAGAGAAGAGAAGCCAAGCAAATAAATACCAGTGTGCTCCTAAATGCTTCCAATGGCAAAAGTCAGGTCAAAAGGCAGGATGTCTGCAGTTGGCTTCTATTTATGGATTGTGAAGTTTAAACAGAGACCTCCATTTAGAATTCATCTGCCCATTAAAACTGTTTCCCAAGTTATTATCTGCAAGGAAGTGGACAACGCTTGAAGCTTTTTCTGTAGTGGGCTCTTTTTTTTTTTTTTTTTTTTTTTGTGGAGATGTTTTGCATGTGTATAATTCACCAATCAATTTTACCTTGTCAAAACAGAAAATGTCTGTCAAACACAGGATGAGGCTCGTTAGAGAGATGCAGGCAATAGCACAGTGGAGGGGAGGATGAACCCACTGCCCAGCAAAGAGGAAACAGGAGACTATTCAGGGAGAAACTGGAAAGGGCAGAAAATGATACAGTGGTCATGACAGACCCACAGCTAGCGAATGATACGGCTATTTAGCAAATGATACTGAATGGGCAAAAAAAAATTTTCAGTAATTGGTGGTTGATGGTAACTCATGATCGAGGGGCTGATACTTGAATAGTCAGCAAAGTAAGCATGGGACTGGTTTTCTCCCTTCTGTGTGGCTGTGGTTTCCCCAGCTGAACATTTCCAAAATTAGGATGTGTCCACCTGATGTAGAGGCCTAATGTAGAACTGTCTCTGCTCATCACAGAAGTAGTTAACTTGATGGTCATAGTCTATTGTTGAACTTGTATGACACACAGAGAAAGACACAAAGAGAGAGACAGAGAGAAACAGAAAGTGTGAAAATTGAGTCTAATATATACAGTATATAATATATAATATAAACTAAGTAGTATTATATACAGTGTATATATACTATTATATACAGAAAACACAGTCTTACAATTTTAAGTGCTTTTAATTGATTAGAATGTACTGTCATGTGATTCAGAATTCAAAAATTACAGAAAATAAAACAGCAAAAGTCCTTGCCTTGGCTCTATTTATTTCCCTCTGGAAAGTTGTTTCTGAAAACTGGTTTAACAGAATCCCGTGTATTCTTGCAGAGTCTGTCCCTTTCAGGATTGCCCCCTCTTGTTTATCAAGCCAGAGAGCATGCTTTTCTGTACCTTGCCTTTCTGTTTGAATAGAAATATAATTTGGAGTTTTTCCTGTTGCCATAAAACTCTCGAGTTTCCAGTCTCCCTTTGTAGTTGGGCAGCAGTCTGGTTCAGTGGTGCAATGATTTACTAGGTCTGTCTCTTTAAATGAGTACCCTTGAGCCAGTGAGATGGCTCAGTAGGTACAAGTACCTAGTGGCTGTAGAAAACAACTGGCAGAGTTAACTATCTCCTCCTACCTCAGTGCCTGAACCCATGTGGTCAGAGATAGCTAACTCTGCAAGCTGTTTGCTATAGGCACGCACGCGCACGCGCACACACACACACACACACACACACACACACACACGCATGCACCCACGCAGGCACACACACACTCACACACACATGCACACATACACACACACTCACACCCATGCACTCACACACGAGCACGCACACACACGCACACACACATGCACACACACTAAATAAGATATAATAATATTTTAATGAGCACTTCAGCTCTATCCACTTCCTGGGCTGACAAGTATTGCCTGTTTGCTCTCCATAGAAACCGTGCCCTTTATACCCTTGTTCATGTATGAGACTGCCAATTTTCTTTCTTTTTTTTTTTTTATTGGATATTTTATTTACATTTCAGATGCCATCCCCTTTCCCCATTTCCCTTCCCTAGAAAACTCCTATCCCATGCCCCCTAGTCCTTTTTGCTTTTATACAATTTTTTAAATGTTAACCAAAGGTTTTTATAAGTTTGGTAATACTCAATATCAATCAGAGGTGTAACCCACTACCCAACCTAGATATATCAACTATCTTTGACTGGTGGAGATACTTGAACATCTGCCTTCCTGTCTCCCCCCTCTTTCACCTAGCTCCTCCTCTCCTTCTTCTCCTTCTCCTCCTCTCCTTACTCCTTTTCCTCCTCTCTTTACTCCTCTTCCTCTCCTTACTCCTTCTCTTCCTCTCCGTACTCCTCCCACCTTAGCTCCTCCTACATATCACCCTTCCTGTTAAAATAAAACTTTTTTCTCAAAATACAATTAGAGCATAACTATACCAATTTGTGTCAGTAAGGTACAAGATAGACCTAATACTTAATCCATCATTTTGTTGACTAAACAGAACCTCTGTCATCTCTCCTAACTAAGCGACTTAGTTCTGAACCTGGCTTTTTTTCTTGGCTTTAGAATGAATGTCAGCTGAAAACCATCCTCTCAAATCTTTTCTCTCAAAGTAAATAGCCAGGATTGGCTATGAGACTATAAGTCTTCAACCCCTTCAGAAATCCAGAATGCCTGAGTTAACTGAAATTATGGGAAGCACAAAGCATAGCTTCTAAAACTTAGCCAATTTATAGAGACCGCTGAGCACCTGGACAGTCCCTATACTACAAAACATTGGAGCATTCGATCTTCAGCCTTCTGGCCCAGGATCATCTGACAGACCTAGTGATGCAGAATTATTAAGGGCTGATTACTCTGTCTTGGCAGATACAATCAGTCTACTATTACACAAGTGTGTCCTTTTCTGGACAGTAATTTGTCTGTAGATGGAAAGAGGCAATTCTTGCCTAGTGGCTGTCTCACCACAACTAGAGTAACTCCAAAGATGCTCTATTTCTTCTTAGAATCTAAGACAGGAAGCTGTCAGGAGCAGACAGGTCTCTAATCAAAATGAACATTAATACAGAAATGTTTGTAATGTCAATTCTGTGGACTTCTGAGGTTTTGAAAACCAACTATCCATGTAAGGTAATCTGGACTGTTGTCTGTTAACTCCTCTCAGCTATTTCTAAATAAAATATAGAAAACACCCTAACAATAAACTCAGAGCCATGAATTTGCTATAGGCCCTTAACTCACAGTCTAACCATCTCAAATCAGTTAAAAAAAGTTAAAGAAGGACTAGGTCTAAGCCTTGTATTCCTAAATGTGTTATCCAGGCACAATGCCTATGAGAGTAACAATATTCATCTCACCTTTATATCAATAAAAAGCTTGTACCAATGAAAACCTTAAATTTGAAATCAAAGTAAATTTTGTACCATTTAAGAAATTATAACCTCATATTAATAACAATTTTACATATTTCTACCAATAGGTTGTGGCTATGCAATAAATCCTAGCTAATCTTCCCTGTTCCAACAAAACTACTACTTTTCCCTAGAAAGACACCTCAGTCCCCAAGCCCAGGGAATAGGGGCGCCGACTCTTCATTAACTTCTTCAAGCTGATTATGGGCATTGAGATATTAGAAGAGGGGTGGGGGGAAGAGTAAATTGATAAGCCTCTGATGTCTGTGTCTTCACTGCATCCAGCTGGAATTCCAGGACATCAGAGGTTCGAGCAGGTCTGGTCAGCTTGCTTGATGAGTAGATACACTGAGGCTGTGTATTCTGCAATATACAATTCTCAAAACAAATTTTAGTATCAAGATAATTTTTTGTTTGAATTCTGGAATCTAGTCTTCTGGCAGCCTGCCTCTGTCATGTCTAATCCATATAATTCTGGGAGTTTCTATGAAGGTATGCTCCAACCATCCTCCCATTTCTGCCTCTCTGCTCTCAAATTCCCCAACACTAGAGAATCCAAACTTTCAGGCACCACGGCCCTCCACTTCCACTGATGCCTAACCCCTTACCCCATCACCCTTCCTCCAATTACTATGAGGGTGTGCTCCCACCATCCTCCCAACTTCCTTCCTGCTCTTGAAATTCCCCCAACACTAGGGAATCCAAACTTTCAGGTACCAAGGCTGTTCACTTCCACTGATGCCTGGCAAGGCCACCCTCAACTATTTATACAGGTGGAGCCATGAGTCCCTCCCTTTGTGTTCTTGGGCTGGAGATTTTAGAACGGCTACTCCAGCTTGTTTCTTAGGACAATTTGCTTGAAAAATTGTTTTCCAGCCTTTTACTCTAAGGTAGAGTCTGTCTGTCACTGAGGCGGGTTTCCTGTATGCAGCAAAATGCTGGGTCCTGTTTATGTATTCAGTCCATTAGCCTATGTCTTTTAGTTGGGGAATTGAGTCCATTGATGTTAAGAGATATTAAGGAACAGTGATTGTTGCTTCCTGTTATTTTTGTTATTAGAGGTGAAATTATCTTTGTGTGGCTATCTTCTTTTGGATTTGTTGGAAGAGGATTATTTTCTTGCTCTTTCTAGGGTATAATTTCCCGCCTTGTATTGGAGCTTTCCTGCTATTATCCTTTGTAATACTGGGTTTGTGGAACGATATTGTGTAAATTTGGTTTTGTCATGGAATATCTTGGTTTCTCCATCTATGGTAATTGAGAGTTTTGCTGGGTCTAGTAGCCTGGGCTGGCATTTGTGTTCTCTTAGGGTCTGTATGACGTCTGTCCAGCATCTTCTAGATTTTATAGTGTCTGGTGGGAAGTCTGGTGTAATTCTGATAGGTCTGCCTTTATATGTTACCCGGCCTTTTTCCCTAATTGCATTTTATATTCTTTCTTTGTTTTGTGCACTTGGTGTTTTGATTATTATGTGGTGGGAGGTATTTCTTTTCTGGTCTAGTCTATTTGGTATTCTGTAGGCTTCTTGTATGTTTATGGGCATCTTGTTCTTTAGATTAGGGAAGTTTTCTTCTGTAATTTTGTTGAAGATATTTATTGGCCCTTTAAGTTGGGAATCTTCACTCTCATCTATACCTATTATCCTTAGGTTTGGTCTCCTCATTGTGTCCTGGATTTCCTGGATATTTTGTGTTAACAACTTTTCTTTGACAGTTTTCTTTGACAGTTTTCTTTGACGTTTTCTTTGACAGTTGTGTCAATATTTTCTATGGTATCTTCTGCACCTGAGATTCTATCTTCTATCTCTTGTATTCTGTTGGTGATGCTCGAGTCTATGACTCCTGATTTCTTTCCTAGGTTTTCTATCTCCAGGGTAGTTTCCCTTTGTGATTTCTTGATTGTTTCTACTTCCATTTTTATGTCCTGATGTTTTTGTTCAATTCCTTCACCTGTTTGGTTGTGTTCTCTTGTAATTCTTTAAGGGATTTTTGTGTTTCCTCTTTAAGGGCTTCTACCTGTTTACCTGTGTTCTCCTCAAATTCTTTGAGAGTATTATTTATATCCTTCCTAAAGTCCTCTATCATCATCATTAGAAGTGATTTTAAATCTGAATCTTGCTTTCCTAGTAATATGGGGAATTCAGGACTTCTTGTGTGGGAGAACTAGGTTCTAATGATGCCAAGTACCCTGGGTTACTGATGCTTATATTCTCGTGCTTGCCTTTTCCCATCTGGATCTCCTTAGTGCTACCTGCCCCGTTTCTGACTGGACCTGTCTTTCCTATTATCTTGGTTGTATCAGAACTGTGTGGGATGGGTGTTACTACTGGAGTAAGAGCTGGGGCCCAAAATCTGCTCAGTGCTCAGGTGCAGACAGGAAAGAACCAGTGCTCCTGGCCAGGAGTGACTTCCTGGGTCCTAGTGGGTCCCAGTTACTCCCTGTTTGAAGTGGGCATTGCTGTCTGCTTACCTAAGGTATTGCCAGAGTTAGAGCTCCTGGGAGGCCTGCTTCCTCTGGGTTCTGTGAGATTGGGTTTAGAGCTGCCACCCAGGATCTGCTCAGTGCTAGGTCCCAGACCGGAAGAGAGACTGCCAATTTTCTACTCTCTGTCATATGTATGCATGTGTGTACGTATATATATATGTATGTATATACATAATTTCTCATCTTTATCTGTATCACTATTATAAAACAAACATGTAACCTCAATATTCATGTTAAATAATTAGAATAGAAACATTTTAAGAAAAGCCTATTGTTCATCTGCATATAGTTCAAAAATTTTCACAAATGAAACACACTGTGTGGCCACCACAGATTTAAAAATCCAGGACAGGATCACAACCCTGAATCTCTTTTTATTATATTCTTAGAAATAATACAGTAGCTTTGGCCTTTCTCTTGGGAGTGAAGCAACTGTCTTTAAAAAATAATTTTAAGTTGGCTTAACAGAGTTCAGCATCTTCACATGGGTTCAGGAACCATTTGCATTTTTTTTTTTTTTTTAAATCTGTGGATCGTGAGCCCCTTATGTCTTCGGCCCAGTCATAGACTAGGATGTTGGTGTTCTGCTCCTGATTTATGGAAGTTATTTTAATGACAAGAACATTCACCAACTGTGGTACTCCTGAGAGTGGGTATTCAGCATGTGGAATTCTAGAAATGCAGTAGTGAATTAAATAGTTCACCCACTGGAGACCAGCACAATCTTCTGCACACTCTTCTGGAGGCCTATAGCTATTGCCCACTCTCTTCCGGTCCTTTTCTGCTCCCACCTATTATTTCCAAAAGCCCTGGGCAAGTAGTCCCTCCCCACCCCCCCAACCTCCAATGAAGGATTAATCATCAGCTGTCAATCAAATGTTGGGGGTGGGGTATCCCCAGCAGAAAACCCAGCCAAGGGAAAAACCTGGGAAATAAGACCATCCAAAAAGACTGGGAGAAACATCTGGAAAGTGGCCTCTTGAAGGAGATCGCTTCCTGATGACAGACCCCTGCATTCCTAGACTGCTTGTCCAGTTCAGCCACTCCCCCTCCATCAATGCCGCCACCACTGCTGTGGCCCACAGACTGGCGCAGAGCCCCCACCCCCACTCCCACCTAGGGTTCACCCAGGAGGGGCGGTTCCCACAAAAACAAAAGCAAGTGGGAGGTTTTGTTTTCTTTCCCTCCTCCCCTCCCTCTGACTAGAGGGTAACCTCACACCACATGCCTTCCAGCAAACACTCATCACCAGATAAATCATGTGACCCTTCTGTTTACTTAGAGGTGCTGGCCCTGGCCCTGGCCTCTAATCCAGTGCCTGGTCTGCAACCAATTTCTGAGTGGTTTTCACTGGAAAGGAGAGCTTGTAAGGACCAGATAAGGCAGCCTCCTTATCTGCATAGAGGAGTTCCCTGGGGCCAAGCCCAGAGGATGCTGGGAGAGGCTGGGAAACCCAGTACAGAAGTCAGGAAGCCTTAGTCCAGAACAACCAGACCTGTGTAGCTCAGTGTCGTTTCCACACAGCGTTCAGGAGCTGGAGCGGCTCCCGCAGGAGGGATTTTGGGTTTGCTTTTGAAACTTCACTTAAAATTTCACGTTCTGAAAGCAACAAAATGAAACCTTAATGGTTTCTGCTCAGAGCTTTGCCCCAAACCTCTATATGAACTACTTAAACACCCCCTCCTCCATTTCTCCCTCCCGCCGGCCCTCCCTTTCTTCCCTTTTTAAGAAGGCTACTTACACTGTGAAGAAGGCACAGGCTGCTTTTGAGGATCTGGGTACCTGGCTCTTGGTCTTGAGCAGTGGACGTCTGACCTGCCTACGTCAGCAGGCCTGAAGCTGACTAAATAAGGATCAGCTGGTTCTTCTCACCCATCCCAGGCTGAGAAATAAGAATTGCTAAGAAGTTGGGCTTCACAAATAAGGAGCAGGGAGAGCCCTTCCCAGTAAAGGTTAAGATTGTTGACTGGAAACTATGGTTCTAAAGTCATTATTTTAATAAAAGTCTCAGTAGGTGATGGTACGCCAAGCTGTAACATGGACCAAAACCCTGTAACATAGCATTCTATCGCCTTTCTTCTTAGTGTATTCTCTACGTCATCAATGACTGCTTTTTCAAGATAGATACTTTATTCATTTTTTCATTCGGGTTTTTTAAATTTATTATGTTTACTTTATGTACTTGGGCTTTCTGTATGCTTGGATGCTTGTACACCACATAGGTATTGTGTCCCAGAGGAGGGTATCAGATCCCCTTGCAACTGGAGTTACAGACGGTTATAGCCACCATATAGATGCTGGGAACTGAACCCAGGTCCTCTGGAAGAGCAGCCAGTGGTCTTCACTGCTGAGCTGTGTGGCTCTCCAGGCCAGGTTTCCTTTTTCTTTTTAAAGTCATTATCTCTTGGATAGCTCTGGTTGGTCAGATGTCTTGTAGAAGGAACATGGAACTGAAGACGCACAGGAGTGCTGCCTTCTGACTGTGCGGAGCCTGGAGAGAGCAGGATGGTTAAGGAAGTGGAAGAGTAACCTGAGTATTTTTCTAGACAGTTATTCAACAAAGCCATTGCTTCTGATGTACAGACTTCATTTGAAAGCTTGGCCTGCCCACTGCCTCAGGACTCAGATTTTTACCTCTGCACAATGAACCGGGAGCTGAGAATCCAGCTACAAGCCATAGTGCCCTTACTGAAAGGTGTGAGGAAGGGTGTGGAGCCCCCGCTAGATCAGCAAGGAAGACGCGACAAATCGGTTCCTTCTCAACAGCCTTTATTGGAAGCGCTCTTTTAGATTTCTGGGAGAGACCTCGAATGCCCAGAATGGGTTGCTTATATACCCCCAGCCCTGGGCGGAGCAAAGCGCATGGAGGTGCACAATTGGTCCATTTGCAGTGCTTCATTAGCATACACCTCAGCATACCCCGCCCGGGAGGGGGTGATTGGTCAGGTTCGTGGTACCCTAGTGGTACCTCATTTGCATGCCCCGTTCGGGAGGGGCTGGAGCCAAATTCCAAAGTGCACTGCGTATGCGCAGTTCCTACCAGAGCCTAAGCAGGCGCCATCTTGGATTGCCGTGTCAGAGCGGCTGGCGCGCACGAATGCGACTCAAAGCAACAGTGCTGTCAGCTGCTTCGAGTCGGAGGCACTGCTTTACTCAGCCATCAGGTCGGCGGCTTACAGAAGGGCTGGCAGCAGGGCCATTCCTGGATTGCAGGCCAAACCACTGCAGTTCAGGAACATCTCATCAGGCCCCTAGAGACAGCTCAGGTGGGTGACAGGGAGAGTGTGTGGTACCCAAAGACATCACATAGTAACCCCTCTCCAATGGAGATTATGTCACCATTTTCTTCATCTGGGTGCCAAGACGGTGAGACACTTTTGTATCAGCGGTGATCGGTATAGAGAGTAGACTGGAAGGCCATCTCCACTGCTCAGGGCTTCCCAGCCTGGATAATAAAGGATGCTTTCAGCTGGTAGGTAGTAGAATATCAAATTCAAACAGTCTTGAACTAAAGTATCATTCTGCACGCAACACAGTGTCAGGGGGATTCCTGGTGATCCTCTCTCCTCTTGGACACGGAAACAACATGGCTGCTTCCACAGTCCCAGTATGATATCTCACAGGGTCATATTCAAAGACAGGAAGGAATGGAGTTTTGCTTCATGTGCCTTTTCTTTAATCAGGGAGGACTTTCCCATACACATACCACACCACAGCTCAAGATAGTCTAATATACTGCCATGTGACCATTCCACTCTGTAGGCAGGAGGCCTGCTTAGATCTGCTCTACTGTTACATAAAGCTTTGACTAGTCATCTGCCTGAGCTTTGGAAAGGGCTGAATTTCTCTATGTATTTTACTGTCTGCAGTTTGAATAAAATCATAATTGTATCAGCAAACAAAAGACAAGTCTAATGGCTTCTCAACAGACCCCCAGGTTGCATAAGATCGTTGTCACTGACAGAGTTCTAGTAATTTCTAAAGAGCCTGTGATACCTTCAAACTGTACTCTTTTTTCCCCTACCCTGAAGCTAATAAAAAGCCTGGCCCATGGGGCATCTTCAAAGAGTCCAGTGAATTCAGCAACTTTGCAGTATCCGTTGGACTTCCAGTCTGTCTCACTTTGAGTGCTTATCGCTTTAAAAGGGAGATTATTGCCACAGAGACTGGACTGGAAACCGCTTCGCTGACAGGTTTAAGAGTCTTAGTAAAATAAACAGCAGAAAAGGCAAAAGGGTGCAAAATGGCAGGCTTCTCTCTCCTCATGAAGCTCAGGCTGGCAGAGCAGGAGCCTCTGTCAAAACAGAACTTGTCAGACTATGACAGAGTATGTGCTACACATAAGAGGGAGACTGAGGAAGGCAAAGATGGGCATTTCCTTCCAGTCAGGCTTATCCTTCTACAGAAAACTGCCACCGACAGGCTGCCCTTCATACCTGTGCATCTGGTTTATAATTCAGTCCTTCAAAAAGCCTAGAGTTGTGTTTCTGTTTTCTGTTTTTTTTCCCCATGCAAGAAAGCTACACAGACAACAGCAAGAGAAACTGAGTTTCTCTTGAACTTGAGGCCTGGACCTAATTGAAGTCTTTTCTTTGAATCTGATCAAATCTGAGCTAAAACCAGTACATGTGAATTACAGGCAACTTGAAAAGAGGTTGTGTGTGTTTGTCTGTGTGTCTGTGCGTCTGTGTGTCTGTGTGTGTTCCCAGTGCTTTCCCGGTACATTATTGGAAAATATGTGTTCCACAAATGTTATTTATAGGATTGAAAGCATAAATGGAAAGACAACTTTTCTCGTTTGCAGCGACAATGCTTAGGTATACTGATAATTAAAATGGTTTCACAAATCCGTGCATTCTTGCTTGTAATACTGGTGGCAGTATTTCTTACAAGCTCAGAGAAGAGCAGAGTAAGCAAGAGTGCCTACCTCAGACTCACATGATGGGAGTGGCACTACTTGGGTGGGATTTTGTTGTTTGTGAACATTTAAGTATAACTAAGCCAGTTGTCATAACTAATGACTTTAATGCTTTTAATCTCACAATGTTTAGGACATTCAGGTAGAACCTGTCACATTCAAAGCTCAAGAATTCATAGGGGAATCTGCAGGAATAGGGGACTGAGGGACTAGCTGAGAGAACTGAAATCTGCCCGCCCCACTTGAATCTCCTCACACCTACCTTTTAGCTCACCAGGCCAGCAATGGTAAAGCCCTTCCAGAAGGGTACAGAGGCCATGTAACTTACTTCTGACCATTTTAGATGTTCAGAATAAAAGTTGGCAGGAATTTGAACCCTAACTTTGTGCTCCTTACATAACTCTGGGTTTATTTGTTGGGCATTACCATGACAAAATAGTAAGCCAGTTTATAAAATAACGTGATTTAGTTAGCTCACATTTCTGGAGACTCAAGAAGACAATGACCAACACTTTAGCTCTAGGGAAGGCCTTAATTAGGCAGGAGGGTAGCCATGGTGGTTTATATGAAAAAAATGTCCTCTATAGAATTGGACATTTGAATACTTGTTCCCCTGATAGCGACCATGTTTGGGGATGTTTAAAGTGCCAGCCTTGCTGGAGGAAATATGTCACTGGAAACAGGCTTTGAGGGCTCGTGGTCTTGCCTTGTTCTGCTACTGGTTTGTTGTCTGTTGTGGAGATAGGATCTCCTGGCTTTCTGCTATGCATCCCTACCCTGATGGACTCCTATCCCTCGGAAACTAAGCCAAAATACTCTCTTGAAGAAGTTGTTTTTTTTTGTCATGGTGTTTTATCATAACAGAAAGGCAACACATAAAGCCCAGTGAATGAGTGGGGTAGCCAGGTAGCACTGCCACACAGCCACAGAAGAACTAAACCCTTAGCACTTGAACCCTGAGGGAAAATTGCATCTCAAGTAGAGATTCTGCTTTCATGTCCTTCGGGCTCCAATTCAAGCAAGGCAGGAATGGCTGGGCCAGGGGATGGAGACCCTAGGCAGCCAGTAAAGGCAATGAGAACAGACAGGCTTAGTGAAAGGACTCGTTTAATTGGGGGAACAAAGGCTATTTAAACTTTTGGGAAGTGAGTAGGGGCTTTTGGGTGAGTGTACATCATTGGCTGGGCCCAGGGTGCTGGGTGTGCCTCATTTGCATAAGGAGGAATTCCAGGTGCTGCTGGTCATGACCTATAACAGGAGAGGGAGAGGAAGTTTGACCTGGCTATCAGGTTCCTGACCTCCTCTGGTGAAGCAAAGGCAGGCTGGATATGCAGGCCTGGGGCAGGGGTTGGGTGGAGGAGTGATCTTTCACCAGCCAGTCTCAGAATGAGATTTCCAAAATTTGTACACACCTCAACCCCCCTCTTGCTCCAAGCCTCCCCCCCCACCCTGCCCTGTATCCCTGACCCCACATTTCAGAATCTTGATTTCCTTACCTGTAAAGAGAGCTACAGAAGACAGCCATGAAGATAAGTAAGAAGTATTGAAAACACCCAGGAAAAACTTAGGAGTCAAAATGAACCTTTCCTAAATTGCTTTTGTTACATCAACGAGAAAATTTTAATCTGCTGTGTAACAAAAGCAAAACTCTTATGTAAGTCTTAATACACTTTTGCCAAGTGACCTCTCTGGGCCTTGGTTTCGTCCTCTGAGAAAGTAGACAACACAAGGTAGTTATTCTGGGAACTGCATTACTCATGCTGTGGGTCTAACCTTTGTCACAGTGTGTCCTTGCTAACAGGGCACCATGAGAAGGAAGTGACATGAGAGGGGTGTTGGTGAAGATGACTTTGACCTGGATGGAACTAGAAGACAAACCAGGGCTTAAGTTCTGCACGCCACCACCGGTTGAGATACATGGCACCATTGTCTTGCCATCGGGGACTCAATTCCTTCATCTGTAAAATGGAACGGTGAATGTTCAACAGAACACGCCACCTAGGCCACACCCATCCATTCCCAGACTGGTGTCTCTTTGCTATGTATGTCCCCAGCATCCTGGATTGACTAACTGCTCAGAGGCTCCTGGCTTTCTGATACATTGTTATTAGACTTTCTGGGGATTGGACAGTCAGGTTGGAAAAAAAAAATGGCATTCAAATGACTCCCACAATGTCAGTGATAAAAAAACAAAATATATGAGTCAGTGTCCCTCACATACACTCGGTGAAAGGGAACAAATCTCTTCAGGATTTCTAAGCTAAAGCAGAGGACAAAATGTCCTATTTATAGGACAAAACATTGGAAACAACATGAAAATACTGTTAAGGAAACTCACTGGGTCTCTGCTTCATGGTTAGGGTGCCAAAGGAGGAGATGATCTCCTGAAACAGCAAAAGGGAAGCATTCTGGGATTCCACAAGGAAAGGGAACTGTGGGAGGAATCCCTCCATGCTGCCCAATAAGCTCTTGCAGAGAGACCTATGGCTTACTTTCTGCTGGCTGTCAATCTAGACACCGCTGCCTGGAACCTGTGGTATCTAGGACTCAATTGCAATCTATCTCTCTTCCTCAGACTCTTCTTGTATAAGACAGAAAAAAAAAATCAAAACCATGATGAGAAAGAACTACCTTAGGCTTTAGATATGTAAGTCGCATGTACATTATACAGAATTCTGCATGTATTGGGGCTCACTGTAAGCAGATATTTCCATTATTTATAGATTAGATAGAGAGAAACTCCATGTGTGCAGAACCACAATTGTCTGTCTCCACTGCCATTTCAAGGAGACCGTGCTGTAGCTGAATGATGGCTCCCCCATCAGGCAATCCTGTCTGAGGATGCTGCTTCCATGATAGTGGTCCTGGTTCTGGAGGAGGTTGCATAAACAGTAATGCCAAAGTGGCTCTAGGCCAAGGTTGCTGTGGAATGTGGTCCTGCTTTGGTGATCCGTGGGTACTGTATTGTTCTGGTCTGCGGGGCCCCTTTAAACCTCTTTCCTGTATCATCAATTTTCATCAAATTGGCTACCACATACCCTTTTTGTTGATAATATGGCAATCGATGAGTTGAAAAGAAAACTAGCTACCTGTCATTTTTTTCTCTTAACTCTTTATTACTTCCACTTCTCAGTACCAAAGATGACCAGTGCTCTCTTTAACAAGACATGAAAAAGGTATCTTTAAAATATCTAGGACTTTAATTATTAAGGGCAAAAAAATCAACATACTAAAAATTTAACTGTTTTAAAGCAATCAATTCAGTAGTTTTTAGTAAACTCCCATTTCATGTGACCATCATCCATCCACAATATGTCCACCTCCTTCCAAGAAGCACCCGGACACTTTAAGCAGTTACTCTTCACTCCTCCCCTTCCCACGCTCTGGTCTCTATCTATGAGCTTATCTCTTCAGGATATTCTATGTGATAGAAAGCACAGAATGTGTTGTCTTTGTATCTGACTGAATGGTGTAACAATGTTTCAGAGGTATAGCCATCTGATAGCATGTATCAATACTGCGTTCCTAAAGATGGCTGAATGACATTCCATTGCGTGTCTATAGTACATTTGGTGGATATATTTATCTATTGGCTGACATCCAGATTGCTCCCACCTTTTCACCACTGTGAAGGCTGCTACTGGTGTCCAATTGCTAAAATATCTACTTCCCTTCTTCATATTGGTATTGTTGGAGATAATAAAGTCTTTCTATCTTCCACATCCTTAAGAATCACTAAGCCATCAATAAAACACATTGAGAAGGAGGATCTTCGTCTGAAAAACAAGGCTTTATGGTTAAAACTTTGTCCTTTCTGAATCAGATCAAACAGTGAGGTTGAGAGATTGTCCAATAGGAGGGAGAGACAGGATCTCCTTGCTGACTCTTTAAGTCTTAGAGTAGGAAGGCGCCAACTCTGCCCTTTGTAAACTGCATTCTACTAAGAAAGGAATGTGGCCCTTGTTGATCATTACATACAGTGGTTTCAGATACTAATCTCTGTCTTGAATAGAGACCATTACAGTTCTGTGTATTTACTCCTAATACAAAATGTTCATAGACTTGGAGTTACACAGGTAGTTGTCATCTGTTGTACACTAAACAACTGGAAGGGAAGTATGTGTCTAAATTCTTTTGAGGGGTAGCAGGAGATCAGGCCTTCCAGGACCACCTCCCCTGGGTGCTAGCAGGTAGACAGGATAGTGGGTAGAAGAGCAGGACTTCTGAGGGAAAATCCAGAGGTTTAGGACCAGCAAGGTTCTCTGTCTGCTCATAGGTAGACAGAAGAGGTCACAGTGTCAGCAAGGTAAGCCAGGAGGAGCTTTATGGGTTCTGTGAAGGCTGACCCTGGATGGCTATTGTGGTTTCAGTGTTGGTCCTTTAGAGAATTCATGTGCTGGAAACAGCCTCCAAAGTTCTATCAATGGTCCAGGCAGTGACTGGCTCTAAGGACTCTGACCTCACAAATGTATTAGTTTATTCATAATCTACCAGGTTAATAGCTACTGAGAAAGTAGCTTTGTTATAAATGTGAGCGCTCCTTGCTGTGCTGATATTGTAGCCTCACCAGGTGATGCTCTGTCCTTCCTCAGGACTCTACACCAGCAAGAAGACCGTTATCCTTCAACCAGGAGTGCTTCGAATACTTGTAATCCCAGTACTCAAGAGGTCTAGACATAAGGATCAGAAGTTCAGTGTCCTCTCTGGTTTCACACAGAGTTTGAGGCCAGCCTAAGCAATATAAGACTACATGTGTGTATGGGAGGGGCTGATCATAGCCCACATTCTATCCCGTGTTGTTCAGTGGCATGATGAAAAGAACTGAATCTCAGAGACAGCATGCAGTCTACTCCTTAGAACGACCTGCTTCTTGTTTTCCTGGGGTACTGCGGGAGGCTACGGTGATGTAGCCACTGTACAGGAAGTAGGCGGATAGGGAAACCCAGAAGAAATGCGACTACGGCTACTCTCATTACCTATCTTTGTTGGGGACACCAGCCACCCTGATTGTTGGGAACACATATCTCCCCGATATATGGGAGATTTCATGGAGGGTTTGGCAAAATCCCACATCATACTAGGGGATTCATAGCAAAGGGGAAGCGATTCCTGGCAAATTGTGGTGCCTTGCTTCATAGTACTTAGTAACATAGGTCTCAGACCACCGCAGAGCAACAGGGGTTCGTCACACAATTTCTTTGTTCCTCTGGGTCAAGAGTCAACTTTGTCCTTGTCTATAAAATAATCAATTGGAGGACCTTGTGCCCTTAGGATAGAATATCTTTCTGCACTTGCTAAGTCACTGCCCTGCAGGTGACAAGAAAAGAAATTCCTTCCCAGATCTGCCCCTGCTGCTAAAGGCAGAACACTAAGTTTGGAGATAATGATAGTGGGTGAGTGTGTGTGTGTGTGTGTGTGTGTGTGTGTGTGTGTGTCTATCTGTGTATGTCTGTCTGTGTGTGTATCTTTGAGTGTGTATCTGTGTGTATATTTCTGTGCTCTTTTGTGTGTGTGTGTGTGCGCGCGCACACGCGCACATGTGCACACAAACAGCCTGGAAGAAGAGCTTTGGCCTCCTTTAGCTGTCCACCACAGGAGTTAGCAGGCTGCTGGCCACAGTGCCTGGGGCAGCAGAACACACACTCAAGCTCTGCCCTGACCTCCCCCACTCCTTTTCGACTTTGTGGGACTTGTGTACAATTTGGAAAGGAGATAAAGGACATCCTAACTCCCAGCTGACTAGTTCCCTCTGTGGCCTGGAGACCCCATTCCCTCTTGTCCTACCCTACTGGCCTGCAAGCATAGTTCACAGAGACCCCTGTGGCCTGGCCTTCTCAGACCTTTCCCTCTATAGACAGCTCTATGGAGACTCTCTCAGGCTCCAAACCAAGCATCTGAAGGGTTGCATAAATGAAAGTACATATCCTGTCATAGAACAGCAGCAGGGACCAACTGCTGCACCAATTCTGCAAAAAACCAGCACTCCCTGGGGAATTTGGGCATCTCAGAACCCAGGGATGGCTGCTGCCAATTCTTTTAATTGTCTGCATAAATAACACCAGTCTCAGGAAGTTAGGGGCCACATTTCAGGACTGGCTCTGTATTTGTTAATGGGCCACCCTGCCAAAGAGGTTAAGTCTTTGTGCCTGGAACGCAACTCAAAGCTCTGAGGCTTTAGTAGGGCGACAAACGTCTGCGTCTCTTTTTGCTTTTGACCAAAATCCAGCAGGGAGGAGCTATCCCGGGGAACCGTCGTTGCAAAGGGCTGTGCCAGTCGGTGTATGGGCCAGAGTGCTCCAGGCTGCTCCCCCTTAACGGAGGTCCCTGTTTGCGGGAGTGCAAGATCAAGGTGGGGCTGAGCTGTGTCAGCATGGCTCAGCCTCAGTTCTGTCTACCCTACCCAGGTGATACCCATCCCCACGCCCCCACCACCTCAGGGAGCTGCACCGTCACCCAGGGTCAGTCCATTGCCTGTGTGGCAGCGTCCCAGGAAGGAAGAAGCGTTGTCTGCAGATCGCTTATCAGCCAGCTTTCCTGTGTCGGAGCGCGGTGGTTTTCCGGGGATGGCTGCCACCCCCGTGATTCCCAGCTCCGGCTGCCTGGTGATAAATAGGCCATTGTGAAGCCGCGATCTGGCTTTCTTATCAAATGATCCACTAGAAAAAGAAAGCTAGAGCGAGATTCCTCCCCCGCTGCCAGTCATCTCAGCTTCTTCCGGTCTCTTCACAGCTACAGCCGTGTCTGGTTTATGCAGTTTTCCAGGGAATGTTTAGAAAGCAATTTACAGGGACCTAAGGGGGCGTGCCGCCTACTAAGTGGCTTGCCGGGGTTGTGTGGCTAGTTTCTTTGGCTTTGGGGCATGGTGTTCCTACTGCCCACTTTCCAACGCATACACACCAATAAACAGCAGCGCTGCCTCAAGTCAGCAGACCATCAGATTATCTGCACTGCAGCCATTTAGGTTTGGTTGGTTGGTTGGTTGGATTTTTGTTGTTGGGTTTTTTGTTTGTTTGTTTGTTTTTTGGTTTGTTTTATTTGCCTTAAACTAACTGGTTTATGGACAAAACTTGAAAGGAGAAGACATTGGTGGAAATTGTTCATTCAATGGAGACCACTACAGACTGTGGTAATTTGGGGGAAGCCCAGTGGTATTGATAATGTCTGCTTTTGTAGCTGAAGCAGTCACATGATCCAGAAGGGGTTTGGAGTTCCTAGTGCTGCCGTACTTCGTACTTGTTTGCTAAACAGTGCTAGACACGGTGGATGGGCAGAGGATGCCCTCAGAAAGAATACCCGATTGAGTATTCTCCAACCAAGGTCTCCAAATGCTTAATCTTTCTTTCTTTCTTTCTTTCTTTCTTTCTTTCTTTCTTTCTTTCTTTCTTTCTTTCTTTCTTTCTTTCTTTCTTTCCAAAATGGGTCCTGAATCTTCATGCTGTGCTTCGCTTCACAAATTATGTAGCCAGGACAGTCAGTGGGAGCTCAAAGTCATTTGAGTGAACCCTAAAAATTACTTGAGTAGTTTCCCTTTGGGATAGTGGACATAGTTAGTAGTTAATCCGTAAGCTGCTGAGGGTTTCATTTAAGTTGGTTGTTGCAATGGTTTAAAAAGAGTCCACAGGCTAGTAGGGTTCCTAACACAGAGGGCACCTTCAAGAACTGCCCTGGTTCCATCAGGACCAGAAAGTATATTCATAGCAGACTTGCTTCTTTTAGGAAACTTGGACCCTGCTGCCACAGAGACCTAGTGCTTTCCATAACACGATGCAGTTGTTGCTTCTCTCTTCTTCTCTCTTCTCTACTCTCACTGTCTGGCTCCCAAATGTGCAGACCAAAGCGAGAGGTTTGACACGGACTCTTCCTAGAGCAGTGGTTCTCAGCCATCCTAATGTGCAACCCTTTAATACAGCTCCTCACGTCGTGGTGACCCCCAACCATAAAATGAGTTTCACTGCTACTGCGTAACTGTAATTTTGCTACTGTTATGTAAATTTTCAGAGGCAGAGGTTTGCCAAGGGGGTTGTGACCCACAGGTTGAGAATCGGTTTCCTAGACTAAGGAGAGCATGAGAACTTAGAAAAAACCATCCGGGTGTGTTGTTTAATTGATCCATCCTTTTTATAGTGTTGCGTGTCTCCAAAAATTCATAGTTTGAAGCCTTGTCCCCTGGTCTGATGGCACTTGTAAGTGAGCTCTTCAGGAGGTAATTCTATTTGGATGAGGTCACGTCGGTGAGGCCACCACGATGGGATGGGATCGGTGTCCACATACAGAAAGGAAGAGGACATACCCTTCTTTCCTACTGAGTGAGCACACAGCTAAGACGGTCATCAGCAAGCAAAGCACTGAACCTTCACCAGGACCCAAACGTCAGGGCATAAGAAGTGAATGCCTATTGTCGATACCACCGGCCAATGGCATTGTGTTAGAGCAGCCCACGCTGAGTAGATGCCTCAGTGGCTCTGGGGAAACGAGTGTGTGACTTGGCATTCCCAAGAGACAGGTCAGAAAAGGTGGGATGGTTCAGAAGAAACAGGAAAGGTGCTGTTTCTCTAGACAGAGTTTGTGAAGAAATACTTGTCTTTGCTTAAAACAAACAAGCAGGGCCTTGCTTCAGCAGAGTTTTCTTTTGCTTGCATGTTCCTTTGCTTATTAATTTATAATTTCAATTTTCATTTACTCAAGAAAGACTGTGTATGGCAGACAGGAGAAGTGACATGAGGGACCTAATAATAGAATAATTTTTTTTTTGTCCTGCAGGCAGTTTAGAAAACTGGGGCTGCAGATGAGTAATGAGGAGAAAGCACATGGAGTGTAGAAAAGACCCAACAGGTGTGTTTTATGGCCACAAAACAATTGACAGAATCTGTGTGCTTATCACTTATGAATTCCCTAGGAATCATAATAGCATTCTTCAGGGATCTCATTCTGTCAGTAATAGATAACAAGATAGTTAGGAAACTTGAGCACCATACACACATTTTCTCCATTGAGACTTGCAATATGCTTTATTGAGTCTACTTAGAAAGTCCATTGTGAACCTGAGAGTAACTTGTTCGAGGCCACAAGGAACCTAGAGAAGAGTAAGGATATGATCCAGGGAGCCTCCTTTAAAGTTCATCTTCTCAAAACCACATAGCACCTAACAGCCATCCTTTCAGCATACACTTGGGGAAAGGGTCTGAGAGGCTTACTTTCCCTCACTGGCCCACATTCTGCCTCAACACTTTGCCTCAATGCTTTTGGGGCTAAGTGCTCTGGTCAAGAGAGAGTGGGGCTCTTGGGGCAAGAGACACGAAGAATGGAGACAAGACAGGGTGTGATTCAGTCTCTTCTATTTTCTCAAGTCTCCCTTATTGAAGGGAATTCTGAGGTATTTATATACACAAGCAGGAGAACACAGGTGAAAACATTTTACCACATGCACCATACAGCTGAGGTCACTAAACAGCAAAACAAGCTATGTGGGATAAACAATATATTTATCAGAGTGTGCTTCAGCTGTTATAGGCTTTTGACAACCAAGTCTTTCATCAGGGTATATGGTTCCAGATGGCTGCAAAGTTGATCTAGCCGCTTTCTACTAAAGTCGGCTCCCAACAGGTCCCCCTTTTTAAATTTTTTTTCAAAAGGGAAGGCTGGGAAACTTATGGAAACCATGCCTGTCCTAGGTTGGAACAAAGGACCCCAGCCTCACTTAAGATGGTGAGGCCTCCCTTATTTTAGGGGCAAGGGTCTCGATATGCTCTCTTACCCGTCATTGGCTAACCGGCTTAGCACGCAAGTTAGGGGTTAATCCTCGTCAGTCTTGATGACAGAGATTTAAGAGTCCCCTGCTTCCAGCCTGTAATAGCGGACCTGTATGGGTTTCATTTGTTATCTGTTGCCGTACCAAAGCCATCAGTTTGTTGAACAGCATGAACCCGAGAGACAAGAGTCTTAATATCTAAACTGTTGATATAAAAGCAACACTCTTTAAGGCAACACACAACTTCCCCTGTTGGAGAAGTGAAAGGTCTAAGCCTTGTACCCACAAATTTATACCAATGAAATCCTTGAATTTTGCATCAGCTTAGTAACAATTATACAGATAAAGACAGCCTAATATTAACCACCTCAGTCCCCAAGTCCAGGGAATTGGGGCGCTGACTCTTCATTAACTTCTTCAAGCTGAACATGGGCGTTGAGATATTAGAAGAGGGATGAGGGGAAGGGTAAATTGATAAGCATCTGAAGTCTGTCTTAACTGCATCCAGCTGGAAGTCCAGGGCATCAGTGAACATGCAGGTGATAAGAAGATTCATTCTCCAAAGCTGTGTATTCTGCAATATACAAATCTCAAAACAAGGTTTAGTATCAAGATAATTATTTTGATTCTCTGAAATCTAGTGTTCTGGAGGCCTACCTCTGTCATGTCTGATCCATATAATTCTGGAAGACATAACTACCTTAATGACCTCATCAGAAAACTCATAGAAAAACCTTTTTTTCCAAATTAGCCTTTCCTTAAGCCAGTAACCAGAAAAACCTTTACATTGAGTTTTTATCCAGAAAAATATTATACAACTCAGAATCACACTCATTTTGAAAGTTAAATCAATTAACATTATCATTCTGCTTAGCTCTCTGTCTAGAGCAGCCTTCTATTTATTCCTCAAGTCTTTAAAGCCTTTTTCATCTGTTTTTACTCACTTATTTCTTGCCCCATTTTTGTTACTATAACCTTTATTTATCTGTTTGGCTCTCTTGACTCAGAGCAGCCTGCAATTTACTCCTTGTATCTTTAAAACTTTTTTCATCTGTTTCTGCTTATTTTTTTCTTGCCCTGTTTTTGTTACTATAACCTTTATCTATCTGTTTGGCTCTCTTGACTCAGAGCAGCCTGCAATTTACTCCTTGCATCTTTAAATCCTTTTTCATCTGTTTCTATTTACTTATTTCTTGCCCCGTTTTTGTTACTATGCAATCACCTTTGTTTCACTTCCGAATTCAGCCAGCTCCGTCAGTCGACTGGTTCTCCAGCACAGGGTGTCTTCCACTGTATCCCACTTACTGGAGTTCAAACGTTGAGGCTCTGTCAGTTGACTGGTTCTCCAGTGCAGGGTGTCTTCCACTGTATCCCACTTACTGGAGTCCCTGTTCAGGCACCACTAATGTTGAGGCCCACACTCTGCCTCAACACTTTTGCCTCAATGCTTTTGGGGCTAAGTGCTCTGGTCAAGAGAGAGAGTGGGGCTCTTGGGGCAAGAGATGCAAAGAATGGAGACAAGACAGGGTGTGATTCAGTCTCTTCTATTTTCTCAAGTCTCTCCTCTTGAAGGGAATTCTGAGGTATTTACATACACAAGCAGGAGAACACAGGTGAAAACATTTTACCACGTGCACCATACAGCTGAGGTCACTAAACAGCAAAACAAGCTATGTGGGATAAACAATATATTTATCAGAGTGTGCTTCAGCTGTTATAGGCTTTTGACAACCAAGTCTTTCATCAGGGTATATGGTTCCAGATGGCTGCAAAGTTGATCTAGCCACTTTCTACTAAAGTCGGCTCCCAACAACTAGGTGCATCAGTGTTGTTTGCTTCAACAACTTACAGATGCCAGGCACCCCAGATGACTTCTAGAGGCTGCTAATAAACCACTAGTGTCGGTGGGGGATGGGAAGTGGGGTACAGCAGAGCAGTTTGCTGTGGATCTCACGAGGGAGATTCTAAGGCAGTGGCTCTCAACCTTCTTAATGCTGCAACACCGTAAGATGGTTTCTCCTGTTTTGGTGATCCTCAACCATAAAATTATTTTATTGCTACTTCAAAACTGTGATTTTTGCTATGAATCACAATGTAAACATCAAATATACAGGATATCTGATATTCAACCCTTGTGGGGGGTCTAGAACAACAGGTTGAGAAACGCTGCTCAAAGAGCATCAGACACCTTTAGTTACGTAGCCCATCTGATGCAGTAACAGGAAAGCAAGGGGACTAGTTCCTTCTGGTCAATAGGATGAAATCTCTAGCCTGGCTAGAGACCCAACGTTTCAACCTACCCCAAACATAAGTGAATTAATCCAGTTGAGCTGGTCAACCACCTGGAGAAGGGACCGCCCTTCAGGAATGTGGGACCACCCTAAGAATGTGAGCTCATCTTAAGCCTAGCTAAAAGAGATAGGTGGAATACTTATTTCTTTAGTCTGACACTGTACTTTTTTTTCCAGAATTTTCACCCCGTATCTCAATTTCATGATCACCATAATGTTGGTTGGGTCTGCCCAACTTCCTAGATCTTCAGTGTCTTCTTTCCTGACTCTTTTAGATGCTGGTTGAACCTAAGTTTTCTTGTTGTTGGTTGGTTGGTTTGGTTTGTTTGTACTTTGGGCTTTCTTATTCTTTCTCCAAAGCTCCTATCCCTACCGTGTGGCTCCTTGTCTGCCATGTGTCTGTCTTCCACACCTACTTAACTCTAGCTGCACCCCACACCCCCAAACACACATATACTTATGCTTGAGCGAGTGTGTATGCATGTACACACACACACACACACACACACACACACACACACCAGATTGCTCTTCCATTGCCCTCCTCTTGGACACATGCTGAGACTTACAGCTTACGTGTCCTAGGATTTTTATTTTAAACTCTGATAACATTATCCTCTTTGACTACACTTTGGCTGTGCTTGACTTTCAAACTTTCCCCGCCTTTTAAAAATTCAGGAATTAGTGGAGAAAATAAACCCATCTCTACACACCAAGATGTATCAAATTTTCCTCACAGAAGACCCTACAACCCCACTTAGCTTCTTAGTGGCCATGTTTGGTCTTTTCACATCATAAGAAAGCAAGCTTTTTTGGCCATTTTCAAAAGTCCCTCCAGGTTGGTGGCGCTAGTGGCCTCAAGAGCTAGAGATCACTTACTTGAGTTGAGGACCCTACAAACAACACCGCAGTAAGTAAGGGGACAGTGACCTCATTCAGCCAGCACGGTGACTGGGGCAGGGCAAAGCTGAAAGAGAAATTTCCAGGGCTGAGTTCAAGTACAACCCAGAATGCTAGAAACAGGATCCAAGTGTCCTGATGCCTCTGCGAGCATTTGTCCCTGGAACCTTCAGCAAGGGTGGCTTGGGGGCAAGCAGAGCAAATCAGATGACATTTTTCTGAAAGAAGATTTCTTTTTCTTTGTCTGCAAGAATTTAAAGGCACTTGAGGGAGAATCAGTCCTTTCACAGGGAAGAGGCTCTTTGTGGCTAAATTCAGTTCCTTCAGCCAAGATAGTCCCTTGATCTGACCTTGACCTGAATGTTTGGCAAAGTTGTGAGATGAAGGAGAGACAGGAGGGGAAAGGGGAGTAAAGAGAATAAGAAGGCATTCAGGGCAACACTCTGCGGCTCTCAGGTGTGTAGGAGTTTCAGAACAGAAGAACAACCTCAGCTGGCCTTCTAGAAGGCAATCTGAACGTTACATTATTGTCATCATTGATATTGAGATCGCGTTTTCCCATGTAGCTGGGGCTGGCCTAGAAGTCACAACAATCCTCCTGCTGTAGCTTCCAAAGTGTTGATACTGTTATATGCACCACCATGCCTTGTTTTAACATTGTTACTGGAATAAAATATGTGAATACTGATTCTAGTGGGGCCCAGGAAGGGTGTTTATCCTATAGGGCCGGAGAGCACTAACTTTAGTTGTGCCTGGGTCAGACAGGGAAGGAAGGAAGGAAGGAAGAAAGAAAGGAAGGAAGGAAGGAAGGAAGAAAATATAAGCAAAGATCCCATTTCTATGACTTTTTGAAAAAGACAGGATCTTTTTATTGTCCATCCTGAAATCATTGAGTCACCAAAGAGATTAAGTAGGAGCATATTTATTCTTTATTAATCCACTGAAAGGCAGTGAAGAGCTGTGGTACTTTGTGGTATGGGCAAATAAGCCACACGCACACATGCTATCTGGGAGTTTATCATGCCTATGGGAGAGTAAAAAGAAAATGGACACGAACTTGAGATTCAGTTATACTGGGAGCTTTATCCAGTCAGGACTCTAGGTGGCTGGCTGAGCCACTTTGGTTGGTGGGAAATGAGTCAGAAAAGACGAGGTTTGTGCTCAGTACCTGCAATGAGCTCACCATAAGTGTCTGGAGGCCTAACTGACGAAGCTTGGCAGAATGTGTGCCCCAAATCTCACACTTCAACATAAAGATTACCTTGAGCAAAAGATACTTGAGAAACAGCAGATGCAAGCAGAGCCCTTCTAATCTTCCCGCCTTTGCTTCCAGAAAACAAGAGATAAGACGCTCATGGGAAAGATGCCCTCCCTGTACCAGGAAAAAAAGAAACATTCCTTGATGGGGAGTTAGAGCCAAGAGAATTCTGTACAAACAGACCTTGTTAAAATAGTTCTTATCTTCTTTTAGTTTCCAAAAATAATTGAGTTATTTTGCCAGGCTAGCTTCTTTCAATTAAACCTCACACAAAACCATGTAGAGTCTGCATTTTTAGTGTCATGTCCTTATGAGTGCTCTTGAGACATACAAAACATATCGAGTTGGTATGCTTTTGTTGCATTAGTCTATGTGTGTCAATTGTATTCTTGGAACTCAACTAGAATCTCCGAGAGAGTAGAGTTGAAGCCTCCCTTACATATGACTGTCCTCAAGGCCCTCCCACAGACAGGGCATGTGACTTTTGGAGAGATGGCTTTCCAGCTGCTAGCAAGTAGAGACTAGAGTGCCACTGTGCATTGCCTTAGTGAAGGTATGCGGGAGCTCTTTCACATCACTGTGATGCATAACCTGACTTGCCTTCATCTCTCCATCGTCTCCTGGGTGCTAGTCCTTAGGCCATGGCTTCAGCATCCTTCATGAAACCAGGTACCAATAATAAAGATAAGAGTTTTAAGAAAAAAATGTCTAAAATAATCTATAATACTGAGCCCCAGAGATATACTGTCCATTGAGACACTAGGGTTATAGCTGATAATAGGGGGGAAAGGCATATTGATAGATGGACAACTTTTGATACTGTTGGGGCTGTAAATCCCCCACCGTGACACACAGGCATTGTACAGTATATCCAATGTTCCTAATAATGAACAAAAGTTTTTAAAGTTTTAGACAGAGAAAATTACAATTTGCAACAATTGAGTTATAAGTTTGTATTTCAGCCATTTCTGAGTATTGACTAAACACCCAATCATTCCAACCTTCCACTCCACAAACAAACTTGGAGGAGGAGGAAGAGGAGGAGAAGAAGAAGAAGAAGAAGAAGAAGAAGAAGAAGAAGAAGAAGAAGAGGAGGAGGAGGAGGAGGAGGAGGAGGAGGAGGAGGCGGAGGAGGAGGAGGAGGAGAAGGAGAAGAAGAAGAAGAAGAAGAAGAAGAAGAAGAAGAAGAAGAAGAAGAAGAAGAAGAAGAAGAAGAAGAAGAAGAAGAAGATCATCCTTTATCACATTCCAGTGCTCTTAGGCTTCAGTTAAGTTGTGTCCTATAAAAATGAAAGCTTTATCCCAGTGTTCATCAAACTTACTCACCCTTGGGACCCTGGCATTGTGAATCATTTGTTAACTTCATACTGGACACTGATGAACATGTGTTGAGAATTGCCTCTGAAAGTGCTAGCTATCACACTCTATGCATTATCCCTAAAGGAGGAGAGAGCAAAGGCCCTGCATTGTATGTCTTGTTTTGTTTTCTATATATCCCGACCGCAATTTCTTCTCCCTCCATTCCTCCTATTCCTCCAGAGTGCCCCTTGACCCAGATCCACTCCCCCTCTGTTTCTCTTAATAAAGGAGCAGGCCTCCCAGGAATATCCACTGAACACAGCATAGCAAGATGCAATAAGACTAGGCAAATCCCTCATATCAATGCTGGAAGAGGCAACCCAGTAGGAGGAAAAGGGTCCCAAGAGCAGACAAAAGGGTCAGAGACACCTTCACTCCCACTGTTAGAAGTCCCACAGAAACACCAAGGAACAAACATATCATGTGTGCAGAAGTCCTAGCACAGACCCGTGATGGCTCTGTGATTGCTGCTTCAGTCCTATGGGTCCCTATGAGCCCTGCTTAGCTAGACCATGTTTTCCTGGTATCCTCACTCTGTACTCTGTTTATGGACTCTAACCTCTGTAGAATATAATAATAAATAAGCACTCACAAATAATTAACAGAATGATTAGCCTTGATAATAAATAAATAATAAATTAAGTTCAACATTAAACTCTATTGCTAGAACGATATACCTTATTTTTGATACAGCTTTCATTTGAGCAATAAAGTTATCATTTAAATTGAAAATCAATTTAAGAAATAAGTTTACCACAAAAGAACGTATCCAGTGAGGTAAAAGAAAATGAATGGTAGAATTAAGAGCCCTGTGCTCAGTTATTAGTTTTCTGCCTATTCAGAGTCTGGTAGGAGAAGGGAAGTGATACAAATCTGATGAGCATGCATGTATGCACGCACGCACACACACACACACACACACATTTCACTGAGTGTGCAATGCATCCTGTTTCTCCATCTTCACATAATAGTATCTGCTTTCACATTATTCAAGTAACCTGAATGTTCACCGATGAGTAAGTAGACAATGTGTGGTATGCACACAGAATGGGATCATTGTTGTAATTGTCATTATTCTTCAACCTTAGGGGAAAAAGGAAGTTCTGAGTCATACTGTAATGTGGATGAAATTTGAGGACATTGTATTAGGTGGAATAAGCCATCCATAAGAGATGCACACTAGATGCCTCTGTGTTAGAGGGTACTTATGGTGGTCAAATTTGAAGAGACAGAAAGAATTGTAATCACCAGGGGTGGCAAATAAAAATATTTATTTTCTTGTTTGGTTTTTAAGAATTGTTTAATAGAGAGAATTTCAATTTTATTAGAAGTGAAGTCATAAATGTTGTCCAGCCATGTGACTGTATTTACTGTTACTGAAGTGTACCCGTAAAGGTTTAATATGAGCTAAGGCTCTAACTCAGTGGTACAATGAGTGTTTAGCCTGTGCGAGACCCTTGGCTCAATCCTCAGTGTTCCCTCAAAATGATTAAGATAACAAAGCTTGTCACTCATATTTTGCCTAACTTAAAAAGCCACACTCCTCCATCGCTGGTGGGATTGTAAACTGGTACACCCACTCTGGAAATCAATCTGGAGGTTCATCAGAAAACTGAAAAGAGATTTACCTGAAGACCTAGCTATATCACTCTTGGGCATATACCCAAAAGATGTTCCACCATATCACAGGGACACATGCTCCACTATGCTCATAGCAGCCTTATCTGTGATAGCCAGAAGCTGGAAACAACCCAGATGTTCCACTACAGAAGAATGGATACAGATATGTGGTTTATTTATACAATGAAGTACTATTCAGCTATTAAGAATGAGGACATAATGAGTTTTTCAGGCAAATGGATGAAACTAGAAAATATTATCCTGAGTTAGGTAACCCAGACCCAAAAGGACATGCATGGTGTGTACTCACCAATAAGTGGGTATTAGCTAAAAAAGTACAGTTTACCCAGGATATAATCCACAGAACTCAAGAAGGTTAACAAGATGAAGGGCCCAAGTGAGGATGCTTCAATTCCACTTGGGAAGGAGAAGAAAGCAATCGCAAGAAAGGACTCAGAGAAAAGGAGGGACCTGGGTGGAGAGAGGGGAATGGGGAGGGGGACAGGAGAGAAGCCCTGAGGGCCAGCAGAATGAATGGAAATATGCAACCTCAGGGGTAGGAGGTGAGGGGACCTTCTAGAATGTACCAGAGACCTGGGAGGTGAGAGACTCTCAGGACTCAAAGAGAGGGACCCTAGATGAAATGTCCTAAAGTGGGGAGAGGGAACTTGTAGAGTCCACCTCCAGCAGAAAGACAGGGTATCAGATGGCAGGATGAGGTTGCCACCTCACAGTCCAAAACTCTGACCCAGAATTGTTCCTGTCTAAAAGAAGTGCAGGAACAAAAAATGGAGAACAGCCTGAGGGAAAAGAGGTCCAGCAACAGGCCCAAATTGAGATCCACCTCAAGGGGAGTCTCCAGGCCTGACACTGTTACTGATGCTATGGTGTGCTAACAGACAGGAGTTGCCCTCAGTGAGGCCCAACAAGCAGCTGACTGAAACAGAAGTAGATACTTACACACAACTTATGGACTGAAGTTGGGGACCCCTGTGGTTGAATTAGGGAAAGGCTGGAAGAAGCTGAGGAGGAGGGCAACCCCATAGGAAGACCAGCAGTCTCAACTAACCTGGACCCCTGAGATCTCTCAGTTACTGAGCCACAAACCAGGCAGCATACACCAGCTGGTCCAAGGTCCTCTGACACATATACAGCAGAGGACTGCCTGGTCTGGCCTCAGTGAGAGAAGATGCACTTGAGAGGCTTGAGGCCTCAGGGAGTGGGGAGGCCTGGTGGGGAGGGTGGTGATGGTGGTGAATAGGGGTATCCTTTTGGAGGCTTGGAGACATGGGGGGCATGGGGGAGCAGGGGAAGCATGGGCAGGGAGGGGGCGAGAAATGGGATGGGGAACTGTGAGAGGGTGGACCAGGACAGGATAATGACTGGACTGTTTAAAAAATATAAATAATAAAAATGAAATGAAAAAGTAAAAGAAAAAAAAAAAGAATACCCAAGACTATGTGCCAGTAAATTGTATTCATAGAAACAAGTAGAGGGTAAGACTTAGCCACAAAGTTCCAAAGCAGGTATCTGTCAATGAAACCTATTGTCTATTTCTCTGAGGGAGTTCAGATCACCAGAATGCATGTAGATGCCAGTGTATGTAACAAGACATCTATACTTCCAGCCTCAGAAGAGACAAACAGGGACCTGAACAGCCCCTGCCTAGGCAGGCTATATGGTTGAGTTCTGGGTTTGACTGAGAGACCCTGACTCAAAGGATAAGGTAAAAGAACAATCAATGAAGATTCTAAACATCAACTTTCTCATACATGTGCAAACACTGTATCATACATGTTTACATGCATGTCACACTGTATCATACATGTGCAAACACTCCCCCAATACATACATGTTTCCACAGTGTATGAAAATATGTATACACGCAGGCAGATAGCACACACATGCACATGTAAAAAAGAGGTGGGGTGGGAAGCAGAGACCTGTGCAAGCCAAGCATGGCCCTCCTTTTGTCTTAGGGACTGATCTGTGTAACTGACTCAAAGATAGAGAGTAAGTTTCCAGAGCACTGATGGCAAACGTGCAGACATCAAATTGAAATAGAACACTTTCTAGATGTCTCAGGATTCTCTGAACCTTCTATGCTTCCAGACAAGCAGTTTGGTGACAGTCAGCGGTAGGTAGGTGATTGGAGATTTTTTTTTTTTTTCAAACTTCAGAATGAGGAAGGATAGAGGAATGCTAGCCATGCATTAAGAGGGATGCTCAGGTCAAAAAGGAGAGCTTGCAACGCCCAGAGCAATGCATCACGGCTGGGCACACACAGACCCTGCCACCCCAGCGCATGCTATATCATTAAAGCTGAAATGTATAGGGGCATAAATGTCTTCTGTCTAAAGTTCCCAGGTAACATTTGATGTTAATGCTGTAAATCCACTCTCACCTGGCATGATGTTTCAATCTCTGTCTTAATAAACTGTCCAGAGATGGGAAGCGCCCCCCTCCCGCCCCCAACTCTTGGTGTCCAAGCAGAAATATCCCTATGACCCACAGCATTGTCCTTAAGTGACATACTGAGTCTTAAATGATTCTTACGGTTAGCATTTCATCTTTATTTGCTTGCCTTTTCCTGAGTGTTGTCTTTTGGATCAGCTTACAAAATAAACTACCTGCATGCAATCCATTGCCAAGCTCCCAGGAGAATTTAGACTCAAAGCACCTCCCTCCTTCATTTAATGTCACGAGATCTCTATTTCTATGTTATTGTTTGCTGAAGCTTATATTAATTCTATTTATTTCTAGGATTCTATTATATTTGTATTCCATCTAGACTGGAATGTAAATATCGGGACAGGAATCTTGTCTATTTTCAACTGCATGTTCAACACCTAGGTTGCAGTTTTGACAGGCATGTTATTTATTACTGAATATATATTGATGGATGAATAAATTTTAAAAACATGTTTTAAGAATGGCACTTGCATCTTAGGCACTGAGAAGCCTCATACTAGTTCAAAGCAAATGATTTGGATTCAGCCTTCCTTCTCAATTCCCAATTTTGCCACTTACAGCACCCACTCCCTGTACACAGGTTTCCACACCAGACCAGGTGCCTACCTGCCATTTGTGAAGTGAAACTAATAAGAGCATCTGGAACATGGGGCTATAACTATGCTTTTGAAAGCCACCTATGAAGCACTTGGGACAGTGCCTGGATTACGATGGCCACCCAGGACATTCTAGTGCTTTTTTCAATTTTCTGGGGCCACTTAACTGAATTCAGATTTGAATAGAGATATTCTAATACAACATTTAACATTTGTTTTAGATCTTCCAAACATGCCATTCCTGTCAGCATCCCTTCCAGGAACCCCTGGGGTAGCATTGGGAAAATGATACAGATGGTTTGAGTGTGCGCTACTTTCAACATCTTGCATGATTTCATTCCCAAGAAGTTTTGTGGGGATGTATTTGAATTAATCAAAAAGAAGGCACAACCAATGTTAATGAACAGCATATTAACCTTCTTCTGCTTCTTCCTCCTCCTCTTCCTCCTTTATCTCCTTTTCTCTTCTTCTTCTTCCTCCTCCTCCTCCTCCTCCTCCTCCTCTTCCTCTTCCTCTTCCTCTTCTTCCTCCTCCATTTCTTCTGGTGTCTTTTCAGGGCTCTATTATTGCCACGCACTGCATTTTAAAGTTGTAAACTAGGTGTATCATTTCATGCTTTGAACTGCTTTTGAAGAGCTTTTTAATAATTACTGACTCAAAGACCGAATGTTGTTTTAGGAAATGTTGCTGGGGAGCTGGAGAGATGGCTTAGTGGTTAGGAGCACTAGCTGCTCTTTCAGAGGACCTGGTTTGATTCCCAGAACCCACATGGCAGCTCAGAACCACCCATAACTTCCAGTTCCTGAGGATCTGATTTCTTCTTCTGTCTTCCAAGGGCACCAGGCACACATGTGGTACACAGACATGAATGCAGGTAAAACACCCATGCATATACATTTTTTTAAACAATTACTTAAAGTAAATAAAATTTTATTTAAAAGAAATGCTGCTGGGAGGTGTGTGGCAAAGAGACTGCTTAGTTGGGAATGTACTTGCAATACAGAGGATTTAAGTTCAGATCCCAGTACTCACCTAAAAATCTGGTCATGGTAGCATCTGTAATTCTATGTCCAAGAAAGCAGAAACAGAAGGATCCCAGCCAATTGAACCCAACCAATGAGCTCCAGGTTCAGTGAGATATGCTGTCTGAAAAGAACCTGGCCAGTGATTTACCATGTATATGACTTCATATACATGCCAGCTCATATACATGCAAAACCCTTGCACATATACATGTGTGTGCGCACACACACACACACACACACACACACACCCGAAGAAATGCTGTTGGAGTAAAGGTTGAGAATAGACACCATTAATACCATAAATGAACTTCAAAGACTGTGCATGCAGCTGCCTTTCCCTTGCCCAAACAGTACAAGGACTCTCCAGGCCCGAGGACCTAGTGCCTGATCAGTTATAGCTTTCTGTACATCACTTTGACAAGGGACTCTGGGCCTGTTTCAGCTCTGAGGCATGCTTGTATCTTAGGTCCATCAAAGTTCCTCTCCTGTAGAGACACCCCAGAAAGAGGAACCCAGGGAGAGTCTTTGGTCTGGGTTCACAGGCTAACCTGGTGACTTTTAGAAACAGTTCTTAACTCCATTCAACACAAGTGAGGGAAGAAAACAGAATTTGGGTTTTGTCCTGTCAAAGGTTCAATAAAAGACAAAGGAGATTATGTTGGGCCGTGGGAGGCAGATGCTGATGCCTAGATGTTATTTTTGGGCTGCAGAAGAGAAGGGAGGCAGTTCTGGGATTCTCTGTCTTTGTTTCTTAGCTCCCCATTTGCGCAATTGCTCACCCACTCCTCTCCTGACTCCCTCTTCACTTTCTCTTCTGACTAATCCCCATACATATCAGAGACAAGGCAGGTGGCAGGTCCTGTGGGTCAGGCCTGGGTAAGGCAGGGAGCTGGGAGCATGACTTGGGGAAGCAGGTGCTGAGGACCAAGAGGTTGGAAGTCTTAGAAGTTTCCTTCTAAAATAGAGCTGTAGTGCATTAGAACAAAGCAAGAATTCTAACCCAAGGGAAGTGTGGAGAGGTGAAGACAGGATCAGGCTGTAGATCCTGTGAGCTCTTCGTTGAGCGTATTTCTTCGAGTGTGGACAAGTGGTTTCAATGGTTTTCATTTCCCTTTGGAAGCTGGTGAGTGTACAGAAGCTGATTAAGGCCATTTCTTCATGTAATGTAGTTCTACCAACATCTTAGCATCATATGGTCCAGATACACACACACACACACACACACACACACACACACAGAGTCAGCAAGCAAGCTGTATGGTGGCATTAGCTATTTTTGTGCTATTATTTTTCAGGCATATTACAGTGATATTTGATTCTACTCTGTCTTGCTTTGTTCCTTCAGGCTGGACTTAGCCTAACTTCTGCTCATGGAAGGGGGATCTATAAATGACAATGATTTTTTTTTTTTTTTTTTTTTTTTTTTAATCCTGTGTGCGTGCATAAATGCAGGAACAATATTGTGCTTAAATAACACACTGTTCTTCAAAAGTTCCTCTGAACAACCCTGTGGCCATTTTGTTTAGTTACGTCTTCTGGGTTCTTGCCCCACTACCATGCCTGTCCCTGTTGTAGCTCGAAACAAAATTTTGAGAACACCTCAAGGTGTTTTCAGATGAAGCCAGTAAACAGCTTTAGCCGACACCTCCAGTGAGTCGCAGGGACACAAGCCAACACAAACAGGGAGTGGGATGCTTTGCTGATAGCTCTGGGCACTGAGATCTCACGACTGGTCGGATGAGGCAGACTTCAAATCAAGCAGTGACACGCTGAGGGGCCAGGGAGGATTCAATCATGTTGCTTCTTGTAGGAGCTCCCTTCACAAGGAAAGCAAACACTAGAAGAGGTTGAGCCTTCTTTTTGTCAAAACCAGGGAAGAACTTGCCGTGACCAAGGTAGGCTGAGGTCCAGAGATGCTGACTCAGCACCTCCGGGCTGCGGTCTCAGACCGAGTAGCAGAGTTGGGTGTGCACTTACATCTTGGCTGTGTTTGGTGTCAGAAGCTCTATCAGGCACTCCAGCATGATCCAGTGTGTTCATTCGTATATGTATCGCACCACCGGAATCAGATTCTAAAGAACAGTATCTTCAATAAGAGTGTTTGTCAGTACTTTATACTGTTGAGCATATGGTGCCTGGTTCCAACCAATACTCTCCCGTTAAATGAGAAATGAAGTTCTTCTGCAGCTACCTGGTAATCCTTTAAAAGTTACAAGTGAGGTACTTAAACAGTGCCAGACCAGCGCTGGAACACAATAACAGAGGCTAGGTCCAGCCACATCCCTTACTATCTCACAATTCTGTAGACTCCTGATGACTTTCTATGGGAAGAAATCTGCTTTTGTGCTGGTCTGGCCTCCTAGAGAAACACTTTGCATGCAGGGCTGGTCACACGTTAACAGACAACAAACAATCCTTAACTAGAACAAGATTTGACATACAAATGCCTCATCTGTCTTGTCTCTTGGGTGGGACACTCAGACACATGTTCAAATATCCCCCCTTTGGAGTCCTCATCTTCCATGGTCCATTTCTCCGACTCTCCTGATAGTCTGGAATTCCCATCCCAACTACAGATCAGATTTAGTATCAGGCTCTGATACTAAATTTAGATACAGATTTAGTATCAGGCTCTGATACTAAATTTAGATACAGATTTAGTATCAGGCTCTGATAAGTCTGAGCTAAGACGCTGTGGCCCTTGCTGTACACTTCTTTGACCACAATGATGTTAGCGTGTTCTCTGAACGCTCCTGCCTACCCCACCCTTCCTTTTCCATGCACTAGTTCTTTTCAATGCCTTATCCCATCTCCACAAACACATGCATGGGGATGGATCACATGTGTTTGTGCCTTTCATAACTGTCCCATGAACATGTGCGCGCGCACACACACACACACACACACACACACACACACACACACAATGTAGAGACCCAAGAAAGCCAAGCCACAAAGACATGGGATGTTATAGAAAGAATCTCTGACGTGTGTAAAACTGATTACTCTGTCTGACTTCCTTTAGACTTGTTCTGGTTCCCTGTGGGGACTACACATCTGGCACAATGCTTAGAGGTTCTGACTGCTCGTAAAATGAGAGATAAGCCGTGAGACCCAGGGACAGAGCTCTGTATCCTGTTGTGTGGGATCAGTATCCTCTTTCCACTTCCTCCCCAAGCAGCAAGAGGATGGAAGTGTTTTTCGTGAAGACAGGAAATATCATCCCTACTGCTTTGTGGACTAGGTGGAGTTATCCTAAAAGAGCAAGGCTGTTGGGTGAAGTGAGATGCGTGGGCTGGATTTGCAATGAGCAATTAACAATAGTGTTCTGTGGCCACACCCTGCAATTTCACACCAGGGAAAAAAACAACTTGGCGAAGGAAATCTGCGCTGCCTTCTTTAAATGTGCGCTCCACTGTTGCCTTCTGTAACGTGTGCTATCATTTCACTGCTGTAGTCCCACAGGATTATGTGCCAAGAAGCAGAAAGCTCTTCCTTGGCTGGCTTTCAGCGTGCACCAATTTCAGTCATGACAGTTGAGTTATTAAACAGAAGCAACACAGTTCGAATGTCAATCAGTGTGGGCTTGGAACTGTGAGTTACTTGTAAGAAACATGAACTGGAGACTGCTAGCCCTTCAGTACATAAATCACTTCGTACGTGTGTTGGTGAGCAAGCGCGTCGCTTCCTGCAAAGTCTCTCGGTGGCAGGTCACCTTGTGTCTGTCAATGCATTCACACCTAGATTGCAAAGTATGTCATTTTGAGCCTCCTTGTCTCCCAGTGGTAACTCATGGGACGTTTCTACACTGCGAATCATCAGTGGCGGGAATTGGCCATCAAAATTAAAGTGAATAGAAATGAGAACAAAGGAAGTGACATTTCAATCAAACACAGCATGTTGACCCTGAGCCATCCTCAGCCTCCCCTATGCATGCACGGGAACGCAGTGAAGGTGAATGAACCATCATCATAGATATGGAAGATAATGGAAAGGATGGCCCAGACACTCCGCTTTCCATCACCACATTAATGGAACCCTTAGTGTAATCCAGGGCATTGAAGGTCAAAAGCCTAGAAGTAAATCAAAATTTAGATAAGAGATTGATGGCTTATCAGCATGAAGATTGCCTGTTCTGTATTGTGAGTTATTTGACAAAATGGAAGTGCTATCTGCTTTTTCCCCCCTACACGTGGTGATGTTTCGACATCCTTGAAACATTTTTAGGTCAGAGAAGATGGATTTTTCCAATTCTAAAATCTGTTTGTTCGTTTGTTTGCCATGCTGGGACCAAGCAAAAACCTCCTGTATACTTGGCAAGGCTGCATCACTCTGTTAACCCCCGGTCCTAGCAAACTCTTTCTGAGAACAAAGCATTCAAGAGACTGTCTTTGATAAGAAAGACCAGTTCAGAACAGGGCCACCTCTGACCCATGTCACTTCAGCAGACAATATTCCCATGACTGAATTATCCCGAAGCCAAGGTACTGGGCAGCTAGGGACTACCTAGAGCAGATAGAGCCTGTGGCACTCATTCAATGTGGCTTGTCCTAAATTTAACCATTACGTTCTGCCCCTATTTCCCCAGAAATAAAGTTTGGCCTAAATCTTCCCTTCAGACCTGTCATAAACCTCCAGACTGCAGAGGCTTCCTTCCCCATAAGGGATACTTCTCATCTCCCAGGCCTGTGACTACAACACTTTACTTCTCAGAACAAATTCCTGCCTGTTACCTTTGAGGCTGCACATGGCAGACACAGACACCTACAATAAGAGAACACAGACCATAATACTGAAACTATATCATTGCCAAGGAATGAAACATTCCAATTCTCACTATTACTTCTATTGGGCTAAATTGCAACATGCAAACGTTGCAAAGCTAAGCCTTTGCTCTTTCTCTTCTTCATGTTTTTATTCATTTATGGTCGGCAGAGGCTCTTAATATGTCAACAGGGATCTCTAACAATCGTGAAATGATGGCAATTTCCCCCCCACCCCTCCGTGACCATTAGGATCGCTTTGTGAGGTTTCTGCATCTAGTCCCTTTTGTGGTTCCATATAACAAAGTGAGGACGGCCCAAGACTGCGTCAGTGGAGATTCTAGTTCCTCTATTGGGACAGAGAGACATGTGGATGGAGGCTTAGGAAAATGGCTGCCTGGGTTCCTATCCTGACCCCAGGACAGACCTGTGGCTGCCAGCTCCCCGTTAAGATAACTGGTCCATCTGAGGCTCTTTGTTCTTATCCGAAGAAATAGTAGTACTTACACAGAGAGTTCTTAGCTCAGGGAATGTGCTGAATTCAGGAAGAAAGCATCATAAAGATGCTCCTCGAGGTAGAGCCTCCCTTCCTTTACTACCTTCCAGTGTCCTAGCACTGAAAACAAAGTCTGATGGGAGTATCAGTTACTCAGTGACTGTGTGGTGCAGGAAAGAACAGCCACAGGGAGCGTCCAACAGAGGTCAAAGGTCCTCATGCTCTTCCACTTCTCTCTGTTTCTGGATGTCCTACATCTTTACAACAGTTCAAGAAGTCAGCAGGCTGGGTCTACTGTAGTCACTTATTTTGGTCTTGTTTGTACTTGCCCATCAAAGTGGTAGGGTCTCTTGGCAAGCTTAACATTTTCCGTACAAATAATGAATTCTTACAAATCTATAGAAATTTTTTAGCAGGGCCTCAAAAGTGAAGGGGGGAGAAAAGAAAAACAAATCCTACAGTTTCACTGCCATATCTAGCATCCTAGTAGGCTGGTTATCTTAAAGTCTTTGAAGGTCAGCACCTGCTAGCTGCAGGTTTACCTTGGCACTTGCCTAAAAACCAAACCTGTTGCTAAAGAGAACACAATGGCCTCCCATTGCCTCCCTGAAGTTGCGTTACCTATGGCTGCAAAGAAGAGAGGACCTGTAACTGTGTACGGTTGGTATTGAATTCCAAAGGGAATTCAAGCTATAAGCTGTAGGCTAATTGTATCCAAATCACTTTCTACCCCTTCAAGTTCTCTATGTTCCCACCAGTGAAGAAGCATGTCGTTGGACCCTTGCTCCCTGGGCTTTCCTCTCTACAGCTTGGTTTATCTGCAGGCCTTTTCTCCTGGTAATCTACCTTTGCTGGTTCATTCATCGAATCTTCAGAGTGAGAAGATGTCTTCTTCCCTTAGCCACCAGGATTTTCGCTCTAATCTCACAAAAGCCTGGTGGCAGATATTATCGTTTGATTTCATGGACAAGAAAGTGAGATCTAGGTCCAGACATTCTGCTTAAACACCTGCTCCCGGTGAAGAACTATCCATGACTATATGCGCCTTCATGTCAGATCCTAGGCTTTGCCCTGTTCGATGGAGGCTCAGCTTCCTAGCTCTGAGATGCTGAGAGAGTTTCTAAATCTTTCTAAGTTTCTATGATTTTGAAATATTTGGTGAAAAGACCAATAATAATCACGAGCATGGCCAACAGGACAAGCCCATAACTCTAACCAGATGTTTAGTCACCCTAAGCTTCACTTGCTGGGAAATGAACAGCACTCAGCCCTGCTCGTTTCTAAAGTAAGTGTGTCAGAGCTCAAGTAAGAGAGCAGAGAGCATGCGTTAAACCCTTCTTAGCTAAATGAGGTGTGTGTGTGTGGGGGGGGTATTCAAATTTTAATTACTCCCTTTCTAACTTCTTGAGTCAAAACATTTACTCACTTCTACTAATCCTGAATTATTATTATATTTGGAGTTGAAAACCTTCTCTAAAACCAATACTTCCTCCCTCCCAGAAGTCAATGTCTGCCTTAGTTAAAGCTCAGAGGTGGAAAAGTCATTGTTTCGCAGGTTGATATGGAAAAGCTAGCCCACTTCCAGCATTCCCGGGAGAGGAGAAGGGAGGCTCTCCTGTCATATGTTTTGGAAGGAAGGTGACTATGGAGCCAGCTCAAAGTTCTAGATGGGAACTTTCCAAAAGCACTTTTATTGACTTGTGTTGAATATTCATGAAGCTGAAACTTTCTGTCTCTAATTGCCCAGACTCCCAGGCTGGCACACTGCAGCCAATAGTTTTCTGGTTGTTTTCCTGAGGGTTCTGTGGTGCTGTTTTTTGTTGCGCTTGGCATTGTGTGTGTACCGAGAGCCCCTCCGGAGCCTGGGCATTTAAGGAGCATTGCCTCCAGGGCTGTTTACTCTGGACTCTGTCCAGGATGCCAGGCTCCTCCGACATGCTGTCTCCTGACAAAAGCAGAAAGACAGCTCACCCACACAGATTGTCCCATTCAGAATGCACCTCGCTGGTTGGGTTGGGTTGGGTTTTGACCCTGGGATGATCTGGAAGACCCTAGAAAAACTTATCTACCTCTTGGCCTCAAAGAAAAATGCCTAACAGTTTCTAAAGCCAGTAGATGTGTTTTCTGGGGCAGCTGAGTCCTGAGGTTCCCACAGAGTTCACAAGGTTATTTGGTCAGTGTTAAATTACCTGATCTTGTGAAGCCAGAACTTAACTACAGGAGTGCTGCCACCCAGAGAGTATAAAGGAAGGTACTGCCCAGCCCTCCTGGAGAACTTTCTAAAAGCAAGGGGTTGGAGGGGGCACTCTCCTTTAAGAGAGGAGAATGTGGCTATGAGTCAAAACACCAATTAAATGTACAATTTTTTGTGTTTACAAGACCAACACTGTCCTGCATTACTTACAGAATAATAGTTATCCACACAACACCAATACCAGGCTGTGAGGCCCCCACACTGACCCCTGGAGCTCAGTACAGGTTTCTTTCTCCTTCAGCTGTAATAATATTCACTGTGATGATGTGAGTTCCACCAGCATATTTTAGCCAGAGAGGAAGTTTGGTTTGGCTGATATAGTATCCTAAAATGGGGAAAGTAAAGCTCTTTTTCTTGTTCTTCCTCTGGATTGGGCTTCAGTTTTGAATTAGATATCACAATTACCTCTACTTAGTTACATGTGGGAAATGTAGCTTCACATGTTTTAACCATAATAGATGGTTCTTGGAGGTGATCACAAGTCATTTCCAGGCTTGGATCATCTACATTCTTTTGCACTGTTTCTTTGTGTGTAACACTCACACAGGAATCTATATATATGACATGTGTGAAAACTGACCTTAAAAACATGTTGTCTGGAGAGGCTGAAAGAATGATCTCCAATACTGAAGGCAATGGTTGTATTCAAGAGAGGCACATGTGTGCAAGCATTTCTTATCAGGCCTGATAACATGGGTTTAGGCTTGTGTGCCATTTATTCTCACCAAATTTCCTCATCCTTGTCACTGTCCCCCCAAAGCAGCCATGGACAACCTAAAGCAGCAAGTACTGTTGTGTTCCGATAAGATGTTATTTACAAAAATGGGTAGCTATTCATAGACTTACAGTCTGGCAACTTTTGAGTTATAGTTTAATCCGTCTGATGCATGCATGCTTTGATGTTGCCTTTAGCTGGAAGTGATGAGAGCTGAGATAGAAACCGGTCAGGCAGTTCAGGGCAAGAACATTGAGAGATTCTCATCCCTGGCCAGAAGACAAAACAGTCTGTGGTTCTGACGCGGCCAGAAGACAGGAATGCCAAAAGGAGGTCTGGCTTCTCCTTCTTCTTCTTCTTCTTCTTCTTCTTCTTCTTCTTCTTCTTATTATTATTATTATTATTATTATTATTAATTATGTCCCCAAATGAGCACTCCTGCCTAGAGGTTACATGTGAGGGTATGACCAAACCTCCAATCCCTTCTGATCAATAACTTTGGAACTGGAAGTCTGGATTTGCATGGTGGAAGTCGATTGTATCTGGTCCTCAATTTCCTAAATGATGTTAGGTGGCCAGAGATGAAGTGACTTGGAGGCCATTGAGAATGGACCCTTTCCTTATGTTGGTGCTAGAGCCCACCAACTGTTTTCCTGGTAACACTAGAAAGATAATCACCCTAGGCTCTCTGTTCAAAAGGATGAATTGCCTTTGACCCTAGGTGGAGGCATGGCATTACAATCTGCTACAAAGATTGCCCCTGGCCAGCTGACCCACAGAGATACCAGTGATGGCATGGGGGGAGGGGCAGAAGCTGAAGAGCTGTCCCTCCCTGGCCACCCCAGCTAATAGCTTTCCTCAGTTAATGGCTTCTAGCATAGAGGTAGGCAGAGAAAGACACATCCTCCTTTGGGAGAGGAGGTGGCCACTTAGAATTTGACCATACTCCAGTGAGTCTGAGGGCAAGACAAATGGACTTGATTTTTTTTCCTGAGGGAGGGAGGCCATAGGGGAGGGAGGAAGAGCATGAGAAGATTGGCAGGTGAGCACGATAGGAATGCATGATGTGATGAGATTCCCAAATAATCAATTAAAAGATAAATTTAAAATATCTCCCTTAATTTAGATGGAATTGTCAATCACCTGGCCAAGAGAGATTTCTTCAAAAAAAGATGATTTAACCAAGCTGTTCTAAACAGATTGGAGGAATAATTAGTCCTTTAAGGCGGTGGTTCTCAACCTTCCTAATGCTGTGACCCTTTAACACAGTTCCTCATGTTGTGGTGATGCCCCCAACCATAACATTATTTTCATTGTTCCTTCATAACTGTAATCTTGTGACTGTGATGACTCATAATACACATATCTATGCTTTGTGGTGGTCTTAGAGAAACCCTGTAAATTTATCCTTTGACCCCCAAAGGGGTCATGACCTACAAGTTGAGAACCGTTGTCGTAAGGAGATAATGTTCTTATACTTCTAAGAAACCTCTCCTAGTGCAGCCACTTACAGGATTTTAGCCATGACCTCTACCCATTTTCTGAGTAACTTTTCCTTATGTCTGTGTTTTGTTCTTTTGGGTATTAGCCAAAGCCTTACTGTGCTCTCCCAGACACTCTGGCTTGCTCCCTCGTCCTCTGGAATTTACCCTACCTCTCCTGCCATGCAGCTGCTTTCTGACCTCCATCGTAGAACCTGCCTGCTTTCTTGGACTCTAACTTAAAAGGCATGTTTTTCTCTATCTTTCTGTCCCATCCTCTACACACACACACACACACACACACACACACACACACACACACACAAGCTAACAAAGATAGCAAGGACTTTCCCCCTTTGCCTATGTTCACCATCAAAGGCTAGAATCTGAGAGGGTCTAGAAAGTTGTTATGAAAAAGAACTTGGTTCTGTTTTCTTTTGCATTGGCCATCTTTAGGGAGTGTGTTTTGATCTTGCATCAGCACCCAGTCTCATGCCTTCCACAGTGTGAGATATCTATAAATCTTAACTACAGATAAATAAAAGAGTAGAAGAACCCGTGGACTGAAGTGAGAAAGGAGGAGAGAGGAAGATGGATAACATCACCTCCTGATGAAATTAAATGCTTAAGAGAAATGAGTAGGACTAATTTGTGCAATTAATCTGTGCTTCATATAAATACAATATATAATGTATGTATAATACTTTAAGACAGTAGTGCTCAACCTGTGGGTGGCAACTCCTTTCAGGGACTCAAACAACCCTTCCATAGGGATTGTATATTATATATCCTGCATATCAGATATTTACATTATATTACAATTCATAACAGTAGCAAAACTACAGTTATGAAGTAGCAATAAAAATAATTTTATGGTCCAGGTTACCGCAACACGAGGAACTGTATTAAAGGGTCAGAGTATTAGGAAGGTTGAGAACCACTGCTCTAAACAGTCTATTAAAGGTTCACTTTGACTGCAGAATTTTTTTTTCAGCAGTTCCTCCCAGGTGTGAAGGAAGGTGGCCTGTCTGGGATTCTGAGAAAGGGACTTTGTGATCTGTGAAGTGGAACAGAAACAAAGATAACCTGAGCCACTGGGCGCATCAGCAGTTCCCCCAGGGCAGTCCCAGAAGAAACCTCCTTTGCCTTCCTTCTGTCCTCTTAGGTTTCAAACTCACCCACAGCTTAGAGCAAGCCAACCTTAGATGGTCAGTGGTTAAACCACTGTGACAATCCGAACGGAGCGGGAATGGTAGGAGCCAGAGCATCTGGAGAGCATTTGTACATAATACTTGCCTTTCCAATGGGCTCCAATCTCCCAGAAATCCTCTGTCCTGTTTGTGGGAGCACTGCCAAGGCGCAGATCTCCAAACTGGGCCAGAGACACTGAGTTTACTGGCGGCAGCCTCTTATCTTTGACTCTTCTAAGAATTCGGGACGCTTCATCGAAACATTTGTTTCTCCTCACCAGGAGTAAACTGAAAGTTATTGTCTGTTTTTTGGGCTGGGGAAAGCTCTCTAGGTTTTAAGCATCTGGCTCCTTCAGCTTCTATGTTGTCTAACTAATAAAAATAACTGAAGATTGAGTCAAATACTAAATATTATCCAACTTGGACTATCCCACATATGCATTAAGGTTTTGGGAGGGGCATTTAAACATGGCTGCCCCTTCTTCGCTGAGTCTTGTTAACTGGAAATGAGCCAAGGATGCCATCTCACCCTTGTGCCTTTTTTTCAGATCAGTCCTGTCAGCACAGCCATGGTCACAGTAGTGGCCTGTGAGGGGCCGGTTAAGCTCTGTTGGATTGGACAGTGCCACTAAACAAGGCAAAAGTTATTAAGGACAGACAGCCAGAGTGCGCTGAGGTGCCAGGTCTGGGGAATGGTCTTGTTTCCAGTGGTCCATGGGGTTGCCTTTCTCTTTCCTTGTTGAGTTAAGATGAAAACATCAGCATCTCACATGTTCTTAGATTCCCAAAGGTAAAACAAACCTCCTCAGATCTTGGATTGGAAACAATGCAAAAATAAGAATTTGAAGGACTGCAGTTCAGTGACTAGCCCTGCAAAGTGGTGGCCTCTGTTTCTCTAGAAAGTTCCAGAAGTTGCCTTCCTTACATAAAAATATACATCCAAACTGGCATGGTAATTCATGCCTGTAGTTGAAGAAGTTTGAAGCCTGAAGCAGGAGGATGGCAAGTTCAAGACCAGCCACAGACCTGTGCTACCTGGTGAGAACACATCTCAAAAACAGAAAGGGGGAAGAGTACATCTATACAAACCCTTTCTTTCCCTGATACAGGCTGATATAGGTTGAGTTTTGAAATCACTGGACTGGAGATCTCCATATTACTTCTCATATTACAGACAACAAAGGGTAAAGTTGACCTGTTGGTAGTCATATTAAAGTCATTGCATGAGAAACAAGGAAGCCACAAAGCAGAACTTTTCCATGGGATTGAGGTAAAAAAAACTTTTCATTTAGGAAATGGCTATCCTGACATAAAGCTGTGCTGTGTAAAACAACAGTGCAGGCTCTATGGGGAGATAGGACCCATGCCTCTTTCTGACAGCTAGTGTGGACGTAAAAAGCACAAAGTTTCACAGTGGGACTCTGTATCTTCATGTGGAGCCTACGAATCTTCACATGGTCTCTACACCTTCCCTTTGACTATGCTGATGTCTTACAAGATTGGCTTTCTAACTAGAGAAGGAAAGTTTCTAAGAATTCATATCAGCATAAATTCCTTTAAAATACATATTTCGTATTATAACAGAACTTCACATTTAGGAAGCCCGAAGAGTCTGTTGCTTCTCTCATGATGCAAACCATGAAGTAGGTTACAAGGAAGTAGTAGCATCCACACTAGTGGGGCCTCAGAGAGGATACTTGTTAGAGTTGAGTCTCATGTCCATAGCTGGCTTAGGTTAAGAAAGCAGAATGAATAATATTTACAAAACATTTAGAAGCACTCATGGGGCTAAGTGGGTGGAGTCACTTGTCACCAATCCTGACGACTGGAGTTGAATCCCCAGGGCCTACATGCTATGGTGAAAGGAAAGAACTAGATACTAGAAAGTTATGCTCTGCTCCACACCCACTCAAAACAAACAAACAAACAAACAAACAAATGTAACAAAGCTATTAGAGAAATAGCTAAACAGGTGTAAAGTGACTGTTACTCAAGCACGAAGACATGAAGTCTGGTCTCCAGAACCCATGTAAAAGACAGGCTATAGCCATAGTCCTGGGTGGCAGGGAAGGGGACCAGCAGATTCCCAAGCTCCATGGAATGCCAGTCTAGTCAGTCAGTGAATACCGGGTTCAGTGAGACAGAGATCCTGTCTCAAAACAATGAGGTAGAGAATGAGGGGAAGACACAGAATGTCAGCCTCTAGCCTTGACAAACATACATCCAACCCCATGCACCCTGACCCCCTGCGCGCGCACACACACACACACACACACACACACACACACAGAGAGAGAGAGAGAGAGAGAGAGAGAGAGAGAGAGAGAGAGAGAGAGAGAGAGCCAGCAGTATGCTGTCTTACAGTGCTGGAGGCCAGCAACCTGAGATCAAATTGTTGGTAGTGTTGGACCCTTATGGAAGCTGCAAGAGAGAGTTTACCTCTGCCCTAGATTTTAGCAGCTATAGGAAATCCTTGGAGTTCCTCAGCTTGTAACTGCGTGGCTCCAGCCTCTGCTTCCTATCCTGTACATCTCTGTCTTGAATCTCTCATTGTCGTTATCCTAGAAAGAAAGACACATGCCATTGGACACAAGCCGTCTCTAAACCCAGGTTATCTCTGGGTCCGTGACCATACCCACAGAGATCTGTTAGTTAAATAGGGCCACAGTGAAAATACTGGGATCTAGGACTTAGGTATATATTTTTTGGAGGCTGCAGTTCAATCTGGTACCAAAAGTACTAGCATCGTACTAGAGCTGGTAGACAAAGCCTTTCTCCATCCCCAAGCTGCAGGTGAACTCAACAAACCAATTCCACATTGTAGGAATGACTTTTTTTCCTCATGGAGTTTAATGGACACTTCCCACCCTGACAGCCACCCATAGTCTTGTGATTATAGACTATAAAATTAGGTATACATACAGAACAGCCATGCCTTGTCCCAGACAAACCAACTCAGAGATAAGGCGGCCCTAACACATGTGTTTAAAATTTAGTACTACCCTGCAACTGTGAGGTCAAGGAGAACGCCCTACCAGGGCTTTCTGTAAGACACAGAGCTCAGCAGTAGAACAGTGCAGTCTCTCTGGAAAGGGACCCATGCCACTTATTGTCCCCGAGGCCTTGGGAAAATCTGGTGCTGTGATCTGGTTTCTCTCTGTGTAAAGGAAACATAACAATGCCTCGCTACCTTACCAGGGTGCTGTGTGAATTTGCTGACAGCCGTGAAGCTCCAGGAGAGTGAAGAGGCTTACATAAATGCTGGTATCATTCACACAGCAAACGTGTCCCCCCTGAGAATAGAGTCATAAACAGTGCCATTGTGCAGCTGGTGGAACGAGTTCAAAAGTTTCCGTTCACAACTAGTAGATCAAGTTGTGGGTGGCTGTATGGACTGTCTGTGCTCCTGCCAACTTGCATCTCAAACAGCAGCACAACGGGCTGCCTGGTTATGAAAAGCCCTACTGTAAGAGACAGCCTAACCTCTGCATCTGTCACCAAGATAGTCCTGTAGGGCAGGCAACCCAGCATCCACCTTTTCTTACAGCAGGAAAGTAACAAAGGCAGAAGCTGTGGTCACATGGGAATCCAACATGGTAGTGCCTGAGACACCACTCTTTCTAGCACAGTGAATCCCCAGGGTGAATGGTTGGGGACTATTATAATTTCCTCCTTCCCTTCTCCCTTCCCTCCTTCTTCCCTCCTTTTTCTTTCTCTCCCTTCTTCGTTCTCTTCCTCCCTCCCTTTCAGAAAAACCCAGAGTTATAAACCAGATAGTGTGTTAGGGTTAGGGTTAAGGATCCATATTTTCTAGGTACAATTCAATCACTTGGTGTGTGGGGATTGTCTAGACAGAACACCACTGGCCCACACAGCAGACAGGAAAAGATTGCCTCTCCACCATTGCTGGCCCTGGAAATTCTCCAAGATGGAGGAGGGGGAAATGCATTCTTTTAGGAAGGGCTAGGACTCCCCTTTGGGTATCATGTCAGAACTAGGTATTTTCAATCAAATACTGCAAGATTAACTACTTAATATTCTCATTTTTGTGCCAAAATACCTGATGAAAGCAACTTGAGGAGGAAAGGGTTTTGTTTGTTTGTTTTGTTTTGGCTCACGAGGAACACTCTATTATGGTGAAGTTATAGCTTGTCATGGCAAAGAAGCCATAGATGCAGAAGTGCAACGTCAGATGATCACACTGCGTCTGCAGTCAGAACACACGGAGTGATGCTAGCATTTTGCTTCCGTTCTCCCCTTCATTCAGTGCTCTATGCTATGGAACAGTCCCATCTACACTTAGGATGGGTATTCCCACCCTAATTAACGGAGTCTAGAGATGCCCTCACAGACCTGCTAGTTTGTTTCCTGGGCAACCGATGATTAACCGTCATTGCTATTAAAGGTAGTATCTTTGTATGTTTGTTTTGAAGCAAGGTCTCACATTATCACTCATTCTAGCTTTAAAACCACAATCATCCTGCCTCGGCCCCCCCAAATATCAGAGATTACAGATCTATACACCACCACAGCTGGCTCCATCAATCATGAGATAACTGAACTGCAAGTGACGTTCAACTATTTGTTAATTTTCTAAATTATATGGACAGCATGACTTTGTTTTGTTTTGTTTTTACTTATAGGAATAAAAATAGGCTGGAATCTTGAAAACAGTTAAAGAGCTTAGGACAAGAAAATCAGAAAAGAGGATCTGCCTTGGTTGTTTCTGTCCGACACTGGGCAAAAATTTTCAATTTTACTAAAAAGGTTATGGGGAGAATTTTTGTAACACTAAGGGTACTTGGTTTTCTACAGGCCTTACTCCTGTATCCATGCTTGGTTTTTCTTTCAGGAAACCATTCATTCATCTATTCAGTGAACATTTCTTTGGCAACTGCTGTGTACTGGGCAGTGCGCTAAGTGCTAGAGCTACAGAAAGATGGGCGATGTGCTCAGTGCCCTCGTGAATCCCTGAACTAACGAAGGCACGTTGCCAAATATCATGGCAGAACCAAGGTCTGAGCTGGAGTAATTAAGGGGAACTTCATCATGCCCCCCTGGACTCAGGCTCATGTTGGAAGCTGACACCGGGGAGAGCCTTCATCCAGGCTATAGCCAACTTCAGGAAGATGCCATGCAGAAGTAGCAGGCAGGACAGAGAAGAGTTCTGGGCCCCCCACTATGGCATGGGGCCAGAGCACATAGAGCTTGAGGACATTGAGGGAACATGTCTGCATGTCTGAATCCTTCTACAGACAATGAGTGGTTGCTGATTTTTCTCTATTAGTGAGTAGTCATAAGACCTACAGGCTAGGGAGCACCAGCCCATGGTGGTCAAGTTCAGAGGAGCTTTTGCCTAACAAGGCTGAGCATGGGTGTGAACCTGAACGACTCAATGACTTGAACACTGTTGACACTGGCCTTTCTGTAAGCTTTAAAGGGGTAGACACTATTCCCCCCTCCCCCACCCCTGCTGCACTCCCAAAGCCTCGGGATGCAGCTGCCCTCCCTTTTCATGTTACTCCAGAAGCGAGGGAGGATCCCTGCGAAGTAATGGGAGCCACAGGCATGATTAGAGGAGAGGATGGTGTGTTTCTCCTTTATGTAGTTTCCCAGCGGACTGTTAATCACTAACCTCCTAGGCGTCACAACTTCTTCCCACTTTTGCTCATTTGTTTCTCTAGCTTCTCTCCCTGGTGGTGACTGATAATAAAACCCAAGCCAAGAAGACGTGAACTCAAGTCAGCTTAAGATTTTGAAGGAAGATCGGTGGTTGGGTGGATGGATGGGCGGGCGGGCAGATGGAAAAACAGGCAAATAGATTAGATGGGTTAGATGGATGATAGACTACTAAGTGTTTGATCCCTTTCCCTTCCTTTTCTTGTACTGAGGCCAGAAACCTAATGGGCTGCTATTTGGAGGAAGAATCTTTAGAAGGTGACTAGATTTGGATGTAGGTCAGGCTATGATGGGATAAGCATCTCATGGAAGAGATGGACTTTTTTCTCAGCAGCAGAAAAGAGGTAGAGAGAGGAGGGATGGAGGGAAGAAAGGGGAGAGAGAAGGGGGAGGGAAGGAGGGAAAGAAGGGAGGGAAGGGAGGGAGGGAGAGTTTACTCAGAAGAGAGCTCTTGTGATGTGGCCAGCTATAGTTTTGGTAGGAAGATTTGTCTGCAGTTGAATGTGAGGCCTAAGCAGCCACTTGTACAGAAACAGTTTACACTGAGGGAATGCCAATGGGACAAGCAGAGCAAAGATTGCCACACTTCTCAGATGCTTCCGGACTGGCTGCTCTGAAGCAGCGCTGCTCTCTTAGTTAAAAATGATTCAGAGTGCTATGGCACTGCCTTGTTGCCTTTTCTGTTAGAGGGGACCTTCATTTGTGTAAGCCACATGCAGCCACCCAGAGCCCATGTGAGAAAGTATTGGAAGGAGAGGGCGGGGGCTGTGCTCCTTAGTGTAGAAGGCAGAGCATCGGACCAGTGGGGGACTCTTGGTTGAGGATATTTGAACCTTAGTTCCAATGTAGTTTCCCTTGCTAAGGTGTGGAATTACTCTAGACTTATCTCAGATTTTTTTCCTTTTCTCCACTTTAAAATGAGATCCCTTATTTTAGGCCTTCCTAATAATTGTGTTTTGAAAGCATATAACATCTAGTTTCATTGTCTCACAGCTGGAGATCTCTGGTTTGAGTTAATGACACCTTGAATTTCAATCACGTCCAATCAAGATAATATTTAGATGCAGTTGACTTTAGACTTAGTGTTTAGAATGAGTTAAGACTTTTGAATCAGTGGGATGGAAGGGTGTGTTCCCATACAGAAAGGACAGGAGTGAGGTGGGTGGATGCCAGAGGTGGAATGTTATGAACTGAAAGTTTGGGTCTCCCTACTGTTCAAACATGTGATGCAGTCCTATGAGTCTTAGCATGTTACTTAGCATAGATGACATGACAAAGGTGGGGCTTTCATGGTGTAATTAGTGCCCTTATAAGAAGAGAAGAGTTCTCTCTCTCTCTCTCTCTCTCTCTCTCTCTCTCTCTCTCTCTCCTCTCTCTCCTACAATTCAAGGAGAAGACAGTAGGTGGGGGGCAGCATCTTCAATTGAGGAAGAATCCCTCACCAGTAACTAATTCCATCAGCATCCAGGTCTTGGATTTCCTGATGTCCAGAATGCCTGTAGTCCATCAATCAGAAGCATTCTGGTCTGGCAGCACAAGCAATGAGCAATGTCCATTAATATTCTACTGTTCTTCAGAGGAGCAAATGTAACTTTATAGGATTGCCCAACCCTTCGACATTGCAACAGTGATTTGTCATCTGCAAAGTCCAGGCTAGAGAACAGTTACAAAAAGAAATCACAAGAGGAATCTCTTCATGTTTTAAGTGAGCTCATGGCTTTGTGTTAGCTTGCATTCGTATCTATCCTGAGGTGCATGTGACCTGTGGGCTGCAGGTTGGGCATACCCCCAGTGAGCCCAGGGATTTAAAAAAGACTTGGACAATGACATTTATAATGGCATGACTTGTAACCATGAAAAAACTAAAAAACAATCCAAGGTTTTATGTCTAGAGAATAAACACATTTGGTCTATGAAAAACTGTGCTTCCTAAAAAACAAGTGAACCCAATCAATATTTCTTGATGTGAAAACATGTTCTGCATACATTGGTAAAATAGATAAGCAATTTGTATATTAAGCAACACCCTTTACCAACAAACACATACCTTTCTGTATGTGGAAATATAAATACATATAAACATATATACTTTATACACTCACACACAAGTTACACATACACACCTAAGAATGTATACACTTAAGGATAGTATATAAATTCTGAAATGATGCACAGTCAATAGACAACAAGGTTACTCAGAAGGGAACAGTGTAGGATTGGGGAATAGGGCAAGTTTCCCTACCTGTACTGTTTCAATTACCAGCAAGAATCTATTACTTGTGTAATTAAAAACATTACAATGAGTTGTGAGAAGGACTGTGGTTGAAACAAAAGGAAGGAAAAATTCCATCAGGATTTGCTTTTTCTCTTTAAGTCTTCTCTTTTACTCAGTTTCATTAGACATGGAGACTCAGAAATGAAGATGGAAAAGGTTCTTGTCTGTCTCCTGTCGTGAAGTGGGCGTGCTGGAAGGACATGATGTGTCTGGGGTGCATTTCAGAGCTTACGCTAACTCTCATTCATGCTGAGGCACTGGCTTTTGCCCATAAAAGGAGGAATTACAACATCAGAGCCAGATTGTTCCCATTTCCAAACAGCCACAAAATGTCAACATTGACTGTCAGTCACTTGTTCTCCATTCTCTTGCAAACACTCCCTGGAAGGCAGGCCAGTCACAGAAAACAGATGCGGGCAGGCAGTGTTTTGACAACACTGGATACGCCTGTGATTAAGAGTCAGGATAGCGTAAAAATGATTAATATGCTCCAGAAAGAACAGGGAGGTGCACATCCAGGAGGGATAAGTGGATGGGCGTCCCTGACGTGTTCACCTCCTACCCAGACACTGCCACACTTTTTAGCACAACCCTGCAAACAACCTCTGCAAACAACCCCTGGCTGAGAGTTTGCTGTAACTCCTATTTCTCTTTGTGACAGGGTCTTTCTCTATAGTACAGGCTAACCCTCAGTGTTTTTGTCGCCACACCCTGCTTGCTGTAATATCCCTTCATTCCCACACACTGGAGTCCAAACTCAGGAAGGACCCTGTCCTTGCAAGACAAGAACTACACCATGGAAGTCAATCTCTAATATCCTCCTGCCCTCCTTTTTGGAGACCGAATCTTAAGTATCTCCACAGGTCTTGAACCCATTAGGTAGATATGACCGTCCTTGAACCTGGTGCAGGCCATCAGGAGTGGGTTATGTATTTAGTGCTAGGGAGTGAACCTAAGACTCCCTGCATGCATGGCAAATGGTCTACTAACGGACATATGCTTTTTACCATGGTTATGTAAGAAGTGTAGAAGGTTCTTGGAAAATGGGCAGAAAGGTTGAAAGATGTCAAAAGAATGTGAAAATCCACTTCTCCCCCAAATACATAATCTTTAAATTAGCAATAAAGCCATCTTAATAATATTTGTTAAACTAACAGTTAAGCACCCTCTCTGTTTAGCAGCACTCCACAGGATGTGCCAGCTAACAATGCACCTGCTAAACTCTCAGTTTATGAAGTGGAAAGACATCAGCGAGCTCACCGCGCATGAATTAAGGTGTCCTGGGGTAACTTTAATTACACAACCGTCTAATTACCAAGCAGCTGTCTTTTTCCTAGAAATGTTTTCTCACTTCTGAGCAGGCTCAGTCCCAGGCTACAATGTCTTATCAGGTGACAAAGGAAAAAGCTCCAGGACTGAAAATCACAAGCACTGGCTCATTTCCTGGGTCTCTCTGGATATCAGGTTCCGGCATCTAGGTTCCAAGAATATGGATTCCATGAGTGAACTTCAAGGTGCAGGTGGGTCCTGCAGCAGCCACACCTATACTTCCAAACCTCAGTCAGAGTGTCTCTGCTTTTATCTGTGTGACACTGGGATTTTTGAAGAAAGAAAAGGAAAATCATTCAACTCTCTCTTTTTCGATAAGTATCCACTGCACAGCTACTATGTGACAAACTGTTTGGGGTCTAGAGGATCCTGCAGTGACGACATCTCCTTTCCTGGTGGTGCTTAACTGCACCATCCCTGTGAACCTGGCAATCACCAAGGCTCCATAACAGAACCAGCATTCTGTATCTCCAAGACACATGGAGCAGGTGCCCTGAGCATACTCAGAAAACTTTTTGTCCATAGAGTGAATTGTCCAGTTGTAACTACAACAGAGCAGAGTGACCATCAGAGAGCTTCCAAGGGGTGTGTTTTATGGGTGAATTCAGAGTTTATATTTTAACCCGGCCACTTCCTACTCAGTGACCAGCTAAACCTAACTCCATATTCTATGTCTGATTTTTGTTTGATTGGTCTGGGGATGTAGCTCAGTGGCAGTTTTGGCCTTGTATGTGTGAGGCCTAGGGTTCTATTTCATTACGGTGGAAGAGGAAAGGGAACAGAAGAAAGAGCTGATATTGGACAACTTGTAAAGAAAAGAGAGGTGCTCCCTACAGCTCTTAGATCTGGCAAGCCCACTGTGAAGAAGTCTCCATCTGGTGAGGGCCTTTTGGCTGTGTCAGCCAGCGATAGGGGGCAGAAAAGAATAGAACACATCCTGGAGAAAGAGGAGGAGGAAACTATGGAGGGAGAGAAAGACAAAGAAAGGGGAGGAAAGAAGATAGATGATAGATAGATAGATAGATGGATAGATGGATAGATAGATAGATGATAGATAGATGATAGATGATTTAGATGATAGATAGATAGATAGATAGATAGATAGATAGATAGATAGGATGGATAGACTGATAGACAGACAGACAGACAGACAGACAGACAGACAGACAGACCACTCAGTCTCAAAGACTAAAGCTTTTCCATAGTTGCCACCAAAGCATCCATGACGGTGAAGCTTTCATAAACAAGCTTTCTCCTGCTCCCTCCCCAACAACTCTGTTTCGATGGGGGTTACATTTCTAACATGCACTTTGGGGAAACCCATTCAAACCACAGAAGTGAAACCATTTGTTTTTTATCTATAAGATGGGGTAACACCCAGCTCATGCAGAGTTGTGGTCAGGATCAAAGCACACAATGTGCTCAAAGCCTTAGAGTTTTGCCTGGAGCCCTGCAAGCTGAATTATGCAGTATCAATTTTTACAATGTATTCTTCCCACCCTACGTCAGGATAAACATATTTGGAAGGTCTTATCAAATGACCAAGAATAGAATTCATTATAAAGTACCACTAGTCTGGACCTCCAAGGACCTCCTCAGTCATTGGTACCATGGAGCAAAGTTCAACTAATGTTTTATGTGAATCTGCCACAGCACTTACCGCATATAGACAATCAGTAAATAATTAGTCAGTGAACCTGCTCTACTGATGCTGAAGGTCCAGAACCGTGTTTATTTAGGCTTTAATTAGATTAATCACTGCTCAGATGCAAGCTTTTTCTAAACTGTTTTTCAGAGATGAGATATTTCAAACGTACAAACAGTAACAGACACCTAAGCACTCATTATTGAAAGGACAAAAGCTTAATTTGTTGTCCAACTTGCTCCAAATACTCTTGTAAGAAATGCAGTGATTCAAAGACAAACTATATTCACATTCTTTTTACTTTTCTAAGATAATCCTTATTTTAAAATAGATGTGCGGCTTTTGTATGGATGGTCTTATGCCCCCACACAGTCCTCTGTCATGTGTTACGTATATTGATTATATTTTAGTAGACTTTGGCATTGCCCCAGGATTGACAGTCATAGACAGTGTGGTAATTATACATATCCATGAGCTTGTCTCCCTATGAACATTTGGGAGAAACATAGTATGCACATCTTCTTTGTTGATGTTGTCAAATGTTTTCCTACATAGTGGTCCCATCATATGCTCCCAACCCACAATGCACCAGTGTTCCAGCTTCCTCACAGAGCTTCCCAACCCACAATGCATCAGTGTCCTGCTTCCTCACAACTCTGCCATCTTCATTCCTGGTTACAACCCTCTCAGGATGTAGAACTGTAGCGTTCTTTGTATGTTGATTAAGCAACCACCTTGCATCTTCTGTACGGTGTTAATACCAATTTCAATTCGAGTTGCCACCTTTTTCTTGTGAACTTTTAAGATTTACAGTATGCAAGTATCTTTTCCTAAAATGTGTCTTTTTTTTTCCTTTTATCTTGGTTTGTTATATCTTTTTTTCCATACAATTAAAAAAATAAACTTCAGCTTATCAGTCTTTTCCTTTATGTCTTATGATTTTTTTTATTGTGTCAAGTATAAGAAATGTTCCCTGCCTACGTCATAACCATATTCTCCTATACTTTTTTTTTTTTTAAATAAAGTTCTAAACTGTTTCTTTCACTTTTAGATTCTACCATGTCTGGGTTTACTTTGTATATGGAATGAGAAGCAAATCTGACCTCATCTTTCTATTCTTTTCCCTTTAAATTTTCTTTTGTTGTGGTTCGAATTTATCCTTTATATTCTTAGCCATCAAATTATTAGTAATAGCCAAATTAGGAACCAGAAGTTTAAGTTATTAGGTCCTAATTTTGCTTTTATGTGTAATTTTATTTCTTTAAAAAAAGTTTATAATTTTAGACCGAGTTTGTCTTTAACAGAACTTTATTTGTGGGTCTTAAAGAGACTTGTTGGTTGAAATGTCTTCATTTCTATTGGGTACATCGTAATCCCAAGAACAACCTTTAATCGAACTTTTCAGTTCAGGTTTCTAAGACTACAGATGCATGAAAGTAGTCAACCTGAAAGTCATGGAAGGGGAGCCTGTAAATATAAAATTTTAGGGAATTTTTAGTTTCTATTGAGAACTCTGAGAGATAGAGACTGACATTCCAGGCTGGGCGTTTTCTCTTGCTTTATTGTTTCCACCAAAGTTCGGTGCTTTAGAGTGACAAGCTGGCAGCATAGTTTCAGGCTCCATTTTCCTAGACCATAATAAAGCCTCTACACTGCTGTTTCTTCATAGGCATTAACATTCAAGCACCAAGATTATTATGAACCAAAAGTGTTAATCCCAGTCGACCCATCAGCCAATGAACCACAAAAACCCAAAGAGATTCTGACCTGGCTTTCAGTTCCCTTCATTCATGAGACCCTTAGGAATTTCCCTGTATTTCTTGAAAGCTGTGCTATGCATTTAAAAGGATCGGTGTTGTAATTTATGCTACAGATCTTGGTATTTGCAGTGTTGGGATAGGAAGTCTAGATTCAGACAATATAAACATTTTCCAGAACCATTTTGTCTTAGTTGGGAGTTCTATTGCTGTGAAGAGACACTGTAACCATGGTAATTCTTATTAAGGAAAACATTTAACTGAGGGCTGGCTTACAGTTGAGAGGTTTAGTCCATTACTGTTATGGTGAGAAGCATGGTGGCACGCAGGCAGACATAGTGCTGGAGCAGTAGCTGAGAGTTCTACATTCTGGATCCACAGCAACAACTAAAGTGATTAAGATACTTCCTCTAATGAGGCCACACCCACTCCAACAAGGCCACACCTTCTAATACTGCCAATCCCTCTGGGTCTATGGGGGCCATTTTTATTCAAACTACCATGCATTTCTTGACTCAATTTATCTTTCATTTTTGTGTATGTGTACTCTAAAGTAAAGTTCACGTATCTTCCATTTGAGACCTTATAATTCCCCCAAACTGTATCAATACATGCTAATCTCCTTTGTGTCTTGAGAGATGAGAGATGCTGAGGAGTGGAGGCGGGGAGTTAAACCTGAGTGGCTGCTTGGGTGAAAGGTCAGGAATGAGGATACTTACTGTATTTATTTTCAAATATATGTAATTCTATTCTGCTCCATTTTGGTAGGGACATCTAGGACAACTTCTCCTCCCATGAAAGTCTACATTAGCATACAGAGAAAGTTTCTTGGGATGAGACCGATAAGAAAATTCAGGATATGACCAAAGTTGAACAGTCAGTGCTGTGACATTGGGCCTCCTATTGAGCCTCGAGACTGACTGTGGCTGGCTCGGGTCTTTAGTTCTCAGTTTTGTTTTTAATTCTAGTTTCCATTTATTGGTAAAATGTAGGAACCTTAAAATGCTCATACCATGTCTGATTCATGACAGGAGTTGATCCCCGAAAATGTTATTCATAGCTGGATTGAGTATTTGAGAAATGCAGCAATGTGGTTTGCATAAATATTCCGCATTACAAGTCTACTGGGGACCATAAAGTGCCTTTGTGGAGTTTGAAACAAAAAAAGCAAGCAGCAAAAGCTGTTGAGGTACCTACTTCTGTGGGACACTGAAAAGTAAAGAAACAAGACACAAGATTAGCAAGGATAACTGAATTTTGCAATCATTTCCGTTTCTGAACAACCCACTAGAAGAAGCACCTAGAAAGCCAGTATATTCCCCAAGGCAGTGAAAAACAACCGTATCCCTTCCTTATGAAGGGATGAAGTAGCTGGTGAGTGCTTATTTAGATTGTCCAAGTAAATAATTAACTATGATGCTGTTATAGAAGAGAAGAAAAAGAAGACAAAAAAAGGCAGAATAAAGATGGAAGAGACTATGCAGGCCGAAGAGTTAGCTGTGGACAGTAAGCTCTGTGAGTGTGTGTAAAGCCAGGAAGAGACCAAGGACTGCCTCTGAGGGTTCTGCTTCAGAACCCCCAAACTCCAAAGCAACTTGCAAAGAAAAAGACAAACAAGCTTACCTGAAATCAGGGCAGGGAAGAGTGAGGAAAGACTGCCTCCTCCCAAGGCCAAAAGCAAAGGAAGTGGCTCATAAGATGGCGTAGGCCAAGCCTCTTCTGAGGTCTCCAAGAAGAGCAGAGTACCCTGGCAGTAGGGTTACAGGAATGTTTTAGCTACTTCACAACAATGATCTTATGAAAATCTCTTTTCCTTGACTTAGAATTCTGCTCTAGCAAAGAGGAGGAGACAGGAGATAGAAAAGGTGACTCACTCTCAAAGGTGAAGAGGAAGCTTAAGAAGAAACATAAGGAGAGACATAAAATGGGCGAGGAGGTTATACCATTATGCTGTCCAAGTAAGTTCCTGTTCTCTGTGGCCACTGACACAGCTCCACAGTTCTCCGTTCTGCCTACCACAATGGAAAGTGGTGAATCCCATTCTCTGGAAGCCATTTTACCTCCACATCAACCATTTTGTATTTTTAATTAAAACTGCATAGAAACATTGCATTTATATCAATTTGGGCTCCGATAAGTTGAGAAGAACAGGACATCCCTGCTTGAGTGTCTTCCAATTTCTAAGGAGTAAGATCTGAATTACTGAAGTTTTGGAACAACCACTGGATGGGTGACGCTGTCCTAAATGTCCCCATGACTTGTGTTGTTGAGAATTTGTCGTTCATACTGATTGTGCAGTCAGTGGTAGAATTATGGGGTATTGGTTTTTTGTTTGTTTTAATAAGTCAGATTTCTTGGAGCCACATGTGTTTACCCTTGTGAACTTCAAAGGATGAGTCTCTTTCCAGCTCTTTGTGTTTCTGAGGCCTTCATCTGCATTTTCTCCCAAGTCCTTAGGGCTCAGTCAAGGGGTGAGGTGTCTGCCATTTCACTATGAGCTTACAGAAAGACTGTTGGATTTGATAATGAATTATTAGCAAAGACAATAAAGGGAGCTCTATCTTTTGAGGTATAATTGGTCATAATTGGAGATAGTAGAAAGTGAAGTATTTCAGTTCCATCCAACATTACCATTCAAGGTCATGTTAGTTCTGGCTGTGCCCATGTCCCTCCTTCTTCCCTGGAGACTCAAAAGCACCTTGTTCTCTTCCCTTCCCTCTTGGAAATCCTGTCCATGGGAGATGGCCTCATCCTTGCTAGGAGAGCATCATATTCTTGCTGAATGCAAGAAGTAGCAGTGAGCTTGATGGAACCCTATCATGGGAGCTACAGTGTGACTCACCTAGCACCTGCCTTTGCTCCTCACCTTACAAATAAATAATAAGCCCAGCACTCCTGATCTCAACTTTTACCATGAGCTAAAATGATCACCTGTTTCAGAACTCTGACATCCCTGTCTTTGGCAAATGAAAGAGGACCAGTCCATTAGGTGGGTTGGACTTGTTAGTATTCTGTCTAAACTCCACCTTCACAGTTACCTGGCAACAGCCAGGTAGGCCTGGCCCACTACAAAAGGGGATGCTTGCCTGCTTCTCTCTCTCTTGCTTTCTTGCCTCTTGCTCCTCTCTGTCCCCTTGTCCCTCCCCCTTCCCTTCCCCCTCTCTCCACGTGGTCATGGCCAGCCTCTACTTCTCTGCTCCTCTACTTCTCTACTCTCCCTCTTTCTCCCTCTACTACCCTCCTGGCTCCCCTCCCCATGCCTCAATAAACTCTATTCTATACTATACCGGTGTGTGATTGGTCCCTCAGGGGGAAGAGATGCCTCTGCATGGGCCTGCTGAGACATCCCCTCCCCCCATACCTCTCCACACACCCACAGAACATACTCTCTTTATCTCTTTATCTTTTTATAAACACTTCACTTGTGAAATCCAATTCATAAACATGAGAAACAGACAAGAGATGGCTGTATTCAGGTGGGGGGGGAGGGCTGCTTGCTGAATAACTTTTAAAATATATGCTGTGGCTTCCAAGAAGAAAACTGACTAACTTAAAATTATTACTTTAGAATGAGTAGTGAAAAGAAGGGCTGGCTGAATGTGAAGATGTTGCTATGCAGTCATTTGCATTTGACAACTAAACGCAGCAAAATCAAGGGACATAAAGAGAGGACAAGTGGCTTGATGGAGTCAGCTAAGGGAAAGCAAAATAAATCGATATTTAAAAAATATCTTACTTTATGATCAAATTTATTTAAAGTGGTAACAGTGCCGCCAGATTCTGCAGTACAAATTGATCATATGATGTTTTCGACAGAGAATAAATAGAGTTGTAGCCACTAAATTTCCTGATTGTTTTTAAAGGTTGTTTTTATAATCGACTCTGGAGCAGCTTGGTTTTTCTTGAATTGGCCTCTGTTCAAAATGTGTGTTCAAGGCCAACCTGAGTGCACTTGTTGTGAAAAGAAGTAGAACTGTTCAAGGACAGAGTTCTTCTCACCAGGCTGTGCTAGGGACGATGGGGGAGGCATTCTAAGTACTGGTGGCCTTTATTAATTTTCACAAAGGCATCTCAGCATCCACCCATTACTATCCTCTAGGCTGCTATGAAAGTGGCTGGCAACTATGGGCAAACAGAAAACATAGCTATGCCCTAGTGATTTTGAGAAATCAACAAAGGAAATGTATTTTCCTGTCATTCCCAACATCACACACTCAAAACTTTGGATATGAGCACATCTGTGTCTGTGTGGCTCACTCAGATCCTTCCCTGGGATTCAGAGACCATGTGACTCCGAGAAAAGGCAAGCAACTTACCTGCCCTCAAACAATGTGAGTCTGGTCCTGGGGCCTTACTTGAACAGCAAGTAAGCTTAAGGGTTAAATAGGAAAAGGATGGGTGAGGCAGGGGAGTTAGCCTGGGTTTATGATTTAATCCATTTACCTTTAATGTTTCCTGAGCAATTACAGAGAGAAGGTAGAATCACTCTTATTCAGCCTGGTGATTGATAAAAATGATTGCCTTATTTTAATCTAAATTAAGTGGGGTTGAGGTCTTAGAGTGACAGCAAAGTGACAGTTGCCCTTTCAGACCCTGGTTTTTAAGTGCTTCCCTGGCTTTCAGAGATACCCAGGGAGCATGTTAGGAAAGGGTAGTCTTGTGATAACAATGTCAGGGCCTCAAAAGGATGTGGAATATGCTCATGGGATTTGGAGAAACTAACATGTCAGATCAAGGCTGAGAGGAACAGAGGCATCTTTCATGATGCTAAAGGAGCCTGGGTTTTAGGCAAGGTGCCTTGATGATTGCTTCATGGGATGGCTGATTGGGCATAGAGCATGTACAGGTGGGCCTTCATGCACAAAGGGCATCTTGTGGCTATTCTTGGCATGCCACCATTTAGTACTGCTCTGCAAACCCTTCATAGCCTCATCCAGGTCCACCATCTGAAGATGTTTCTACCTAGAGCACTTGTGCTCAGACTCAGTGGACACACTGGTGATGGACATCCTATAAACTGATGACATGATTGCTCCATGGTATGGTTAAGGGAAGGCGTTCATTGTAGATATGAGGGAGAGAACAGCCAGAGGCATCTGGAGGAGTCCAGAGCAGAGAGAGAGAGAGAGAGGGAGACAGAGAGAGAGAGAGAGAGAGAGAGAGAGAGAGAGAGAGAGAGAGAGAGAGAGAAGTAGACAGAACATGACTAGCAGGATGGACTTGGTTGAGAGAAGGAAGAACAAAGTAGAGAGAGGGAGGATAGAGAGAGGGAAAGAGCAAGAGATGAAGACAGAGAAGGCAGGCAACAGAGAGGGAAAAAAAGAAAAAGAGCAAAGCCCAAACTACAGAGATATAAGGAGAATGAGAAGGATGGATGGTCACAAGCTGAGAAGTTTAGGGGTTGAGGGAGATGAGAAGAGTTTAAAGGTTAGCATGGACTCTGAACTGTGTAATGGGTACTTGTGACAGTGAGGGAGCCTGGGAACCAGCATGTACTTCAGTGTGCTAATAGGCACCACAGGTAGCGATTCCTCCCTTCTGCCAATGATAAGGGGAATGTCTCCTTTAGCAGAAGGGAACCAGGTTCCCAAGATGCTGAGGAATGCTGGCTTTTGTGTAACCACCAGAATTTGGGGAGATATAGTTTCTTTTGGACCTGATAAATGTGACCTTCTCCCTTTTGTCTGGAGCCTTAGGATGTGTTTTGTGATCACAGAATCAAAGCATTGTGGAGCTGGGAGGAACTCGCCACTTTATACGTGAGGAAGGGAGGCCCAGAAAGGTAAGAAATTTTCTGGAATCTAGAAGGAACCCAGCTTCCAAACTAGCTGCCTTCTTAATTTTGTCTTGTACTCCCTGTCTCCCACTATCTAGAGGTGGAGAGTCTCCTGGGCTGGGGAGACGTCAGACAGGAAAAGGACAAATTCTAATCTTCCTTCAGTCCTTCACAACCCTGACCCTTGCTCCCTGAAACCCCTTAAAGCCTCTTCCAAACTATTGGAGAAGTCCACTGACTTGGAGTGCCACATAGAAAGAAACCGGGGAAACTCCTCAGCAATGAAAACTTCCTGAGAATGGAAAAAGCAAAATGGCTTTTGAACTGAGCCCTTGGGATGGCAAGGTTCCACCTCAGTACAGATACAGTTCTCTTGGTGATTGATTATTAAATAAGGAGTTAAGAGTCAGCTCTCCTTCTTGCCTGCTGCCACCTAGGCAGAGTTTAAGACAGGTAAAAACCCCTGACTGCGCTGTAACGAGATGCGTGCTTTGTTAGTATTCCCACTGGGGAGGAGGGAATCTGGGATCACCGAGAAACATCTTAGCACTGGGTTGGAATAGTTTGTTTCTTGGTCAAATCATGGTTCTCATTGTGTTTTTCTCAGATTTTAATGTGTTTCAGCTTAAAAAAAAATATGCACAAGCCCTTGGGGACTTGAGAAGCATTGTTTATGTTCCTTTAAAAAGCAGATCTATGAAAGATAGGCTTTCTTCTAATTAGAGCCAGAGAGAAAGCTGAGTCGTGCATGAGGTGGGCTGTCTTCCATTCCTCCTGGAATCCCTCCCTACCTCATCCCTGTCTCCTTTCAGACTGTGTGGGATACTTTATCAGCTTCTGTAGTATCGTGTCATGTAGCAATGAAATCATTGATAGGTTTCATTTTATTTTACTTATTCTATTTTAATGTTTATTTTAAAATTGTACCTCTGCATCCAAAAAAAGTCTTGACATTTTGGTTCGTAAACAGGCAGAGAGCGGCTGCCAACTGAGGAAAGTCAGATAACTTTTCATAAGTAATTGAATTAGAAATGTTTTCACAGGCTGTATTTACACATACCATTTTATTTCCCACTGATCCTCAGCATAAGCCCTTGTACTGACCTCCTGTGTGTCTCCACACTGTGCTGGGGCTTCTTGTGACAGCCCCTCTGAGCTTCTTGCTGTCTGGTATGAGTACCCTATTCTTCCTTCCTTCTTTGCCTTTAGCCAGCCATGACTTGTCTCAGCCTGAGTCCCGCTTTCTCAGTCATTCTCTCAACTGGAAGCCATCTTGATTAACTCTGCCTACATTTCCAGTTACCACGCCTCACCATAGCTACTGGCTTCTGATGATTCCACCGATTTCTCCTTGCAGGAACTGTGGCTCACCCCTTCTGTGAGATTTCCTCAATACACAATCCAAGAACATCATTTGTAACACACATTTTTCAGTAGCTTACCCAAGACAATGTCAACAGGGGCTCAGGGTTGTGACTTTCCTGTCCACGTTGCTAACTGGACATGGTGGGGACTCTAGGGACGCTTTTAAAGGGGAAAGGATAATCCAAGGTCAGAATGTCTTCAACTAGCCAAAGATAGAACGCCATTATTCAAATAATAAGTAAGATTTTTGCTTTTGCATAGATAGTTCTCAATGTCAATCTCATCCACATATGTTGAATTATTTCATTTGGGCTGCAATGATGAGTTCAGAAAGAGTTTAGACTGAACTCTTTGTGGACTGGAAATTTTAGAAGCAGCCGGGCTTACCAGATTGATTCCTTGAGGAACAAAGGAGATGCCAGGAAGTTAAGGGTACAGACAAAAAGGGATCAGCCAGGGCAGTGAGAGTGTGATAGAGGACATGGTTGCGACACTCTAGAATAAAGTCTTTGGCCATTTAATGATACAAACCAGCACTTCTGGCCACTGGGAAACCTCTTTCCACCCTGCTTCTCCCTTGACTAATTTTTGTTTACATTTTTTCACAATTAGCATTTCTCCTTTGGGGTCTGGAATGCAGAGGCTTCTCTTATGTTCTTGCTTCCCTGCGGGGTTATTCAAGAGAGCTATAAATAGCAGGACGGGATCTCTCCTGACCCACTACTATTTGATTTCCATACTGGAGAGGCCAATTGGATCTCTGAACTCCCATCTCCTCTGGGATGGTGTCCCAACTTTCCATAAGCTTTTTTTTAGGGGGAAATATTTTAAAGGAAAAAGAAAGCACAGCAAGCTAAAGACGAAATGGCTGTATAAAACACATGGTTTCTTCCCACCAGCTCCAAGCTGATGTTGAGTTAAAATGTGACTCACCCATGTGTGTGTTCCCAAAGTCCTTTCTGGGACCATCTCCCTGTCCGGTCCAGTGGAAACTCCTTTTTGCCAAATTCAAGCGGTTAGACAAAAGGTAGCATTCCTTGGGAACTTGTAAAGCCAGTTCCCTTCTACCAAAAGAAGGTGTACGGCACAAAGGTCAGATGACCACCTGTGGCACCTATTAGCACATCAAAAGCACACAATGGCCTCCGGGCTCCCTCAGTACTTTAGCACCTGTTACACATTTCAGAGTCCAGTGAGCCCTCAAGGTCTCCTGAGCGGTTCTCACCCCACCCCCAACCCCATCTCCACTGAGCTCAAGAGACGCCCTCTCCAGCCACTCACTTCTCTTTAGGAACCTGCCATTTCAGCTATTGTTGGTTTACAAACAACTCCGATAGACTCTTCCCAGGGATCTAGCAACACTTACCCACCACCTGCCACCGTGTGTAAGAGGACTTACTGCTGGCTACCCCAGCCCCCCCCCACCCCCCATGTTCCCAGCTGGCTTCTCCTTCTGTTCCTTTTTCAGTCCTGTCCTCTATCTCCACTTTCTCTGCCTTTGTGGCTCTGTTTGTCTCTGCCCCTTCTACAGGTCCTCATTCCTCCCCTTTCCAAATAAACTTCTCTCATACCAGGTCTGTCGCATGGTGTGATTTCTCAGGGGGACACCTTGGCTTGGGGCTGCCAGGTACCCACTTACCCACCTGTCAACACATTATAAACAAACAGCCATCTCCCCTCTTCTTTTGTCCTTCTCTCTAGATCCTCTCTTTCTTATCGGCATGCCCCCCCCCAACCCCCACCACTGCTCAGATGATCAAGTCCAACCACATTTCGTCTGTTTTTTCTCTCTCTGCTCCAGACTCTTCCAGATGTCTCTGGCTGTTCTCTCATATCTACAATATAAACCTTCCCCTTAACTATACCTGGGAGTGGTCAAGTCATCAGTTCATACACTGGCCATTTCCAATTTTACACAGCTTCCTTCAGATCCTTGACTCTCCATTTAAATAATTCAGAGTGGAGAAGAAAAGAAAAAAGAAAACAACAACAACAAACAGTGTTGCTGTTCTCAGGGGCATCTTGGAATATTCCAAGAGACAAAAGCTTAACCAAAGAATTAAATCTCTAGGTGTGGAATTCAGACACACAAGAGGTGCCTAGCTCAGAAAAATCCCTTGTTGTTTGGAGAGAGGATTCCATAAGGCCCAGGCTAGCCTCAAACTCAAGATGAACCCAAGGAAAGCTTTAAACTTGTCTTCCTGTCTCCATCATCTGAGTTCTGGGATTACACGAAGGTACCACCATACCTAGCTTATGCAGAGCTTGGGAACTGAACTTGGGGCTTCATGCCAGATTCCAAGTCAAAATCTGGTTCATAAGTAACCCAAGAACTTTAAATCATTGACAAAAACAATGTAAAACAAAAGAACCTTCCCTGACCATAAAAACCAAAGAGGCATCTAACATGGAATGAGAACTGAGGTGAGCACTAAAGAAAGTCTACTGTAAGTCAAGAGGAAGAGGGTGTGAAGACTCTGTGAGCAGGGAATGCAAATGTCTTGTGTAGGAGGAGGCTGAGGGCTCAGCTAGGGACCACCTATGGCCAGAGGTCTTGTCAGAAAAGAGAGAAATGGAGTTCAGAGTACAGCAGGGATAGCTGCTGGAGTACTCACATCACACTGGATGTGGTGACTCAAGCCTGTCATCTCAGCACTTGTAAGACTGAGAAGGGAGGATTGCTCTGAATTCAACATTAGCCCAGGTTCCAGGACAGCATACTGTTCGCTAAAGTCTACTTAAACCAAACCAAACAGCATAAAAGGAGCCATACTGAACAGAGCAGAGGCCAGAGTGACAGGAAGGGCTGGCTCTCTTCTGGGAGGAGTCAATGGGATGTAGAGAAATAGAGATTTAGCATGAGGATGTTCGGCCTATGGGTTATAAAAATCATTCTACGCTTGAAGACCTTTTTGAGTTGTTTTCTGTGCTGGGCAATAAATTTCCTCTAGTGGGCCCAGGCCATCAGTGAGGTTGTGTTATCTATCAGGAACTGAGATAGCCCAAGGAAAGCCAGAATTTCCAGTGAGTCAGACAGTAGAATGCCTGGGGTCACTAATGAGCCAGGACAGGAGCTAGGGAGTCACTGTTGGGTGGAAATGGAGAAGGCATAGCCAGAGGCAACTGCATGTGATGGCTGACTCCAAATGGACATTCTGATGTGTTTATTTTGTTTCCTTTTGATTAAGGATGATAGCTGGAGATGAACTAGAGGACGGTCGAGTGGTAACATTTTTTCGTTTCTTTGATTCTGTGACTTTCTGATATTTGCTGGAAGATGTAGTTTGAGGCTGTGGAGTACATTTGTGGTCTTTTCTCACTCACATAGAAGAACATGATTAAGCCCTCCCTAAGAGAAGGATTCCTGGAGTGATAAGGTCATGTGGGGTCATTATTCTGAGACAGGAGGAGGTTAACAAACCCTTTGGATAACCTTTCCCTATTAGGGCAACAACAGCTATCCTTTACACGCATCGGTCACAATATTTCCAGAGCCAGCCAGTGAGTAAAGGATGCCAGGGAGAAGTGTGGAATTTGGGAATGCTGGCATTGGGTGAAACCCTGGGGCCCTGAGACCCTTGAGCGTTACCTCCTCCCTAGCCGCCGAGGCTGATAAAGTGAAGCTATGTGCCTGAATGAAGGTCGGGGGGGGCCAGTCTGTGAAGGGGCAGGGACAAAGCCCAGTTCTGTGGGTCTCTGTCCCCATTCCTTCTACAGACACAGTTTGTACTGAGAAGTTAGACAAGGTCTGGGAAACCCTCACCCCCACACAGACCTCCTCCTTCCTGCAGTCTCCTAAAATGCAGGGCTTCAGCAGCTTCATGCCCCCTTCTAAGCATGATAATGAGGAAAACAAAAGGTTAAATGAATTTGTGACAGCCTGGAGGGAGAAGTGACAAATGAGAACTAGTCTTCCTCACTGCAGTTTTCCGACAGTTTGGTATTGTTATATTGGCTCCATTAACTCCAGTTTTGTGAGGTTTCCTGATTCTTATGAAGCCACTTTGAGTATCTGGACAAGGGGGAAGACGAATTAGAGACTAGAAATACGATGCTTCCCTAAGTGGGTGCTTGGTGCTAAGAGACATCAGCCTTGTGCTCAAGAACAGAGCCTTGGAGCCTTCTCATTTACTTCTTGTCTTCATTTTCCTTTAAAATCCTGCATTTCCCAGTATATTCTGTGTGCTAATTTGTATATGCTTGGCACAGGGAGTGACACTATTTGAAGGTGTGACCCTGTTGGAGTAGATGTGTCACTATGGTCTTTAAGACACTCTTAAAGACCATAGTGACACATCCTCGCTGCCTGGAAGCCAGTGTTCTGCTAGCAGCCTTCAGATGAAGATGTAGAACTCTCAGCTCTTCCTGCACCATGCCTGCCTGGATCCTGCCATGTTCCTGCCTTGATAATGGACTGAACCTCTGAACCTGTAAGCCAGCCCCAATTAAATGTTGTCCTTGTAAGAGTTGCTTTGGTCATGGTAACTGTTCATAGCAGCAAAACCCTAACTAAGATATTCTGTTACATTTTTATATGTGTATGCACAGACAGGCATACATGTTTATACTATATATACTTAGAAATGTTTATATGTGTATGCACAGACAATCACACGTGTTTATACTATGTACACTTAGAAATGCAGTACTTACGTTGACAAGATGGATCATTGTATTGAAGCACCTGCTGTGAAAGCCTTGAGATTGCTCCAGCAATCACCTGCTGGAGATTGGTTCTAATGCTTCAATTCAATCAGGAATCTGCGTCTCCAAACACTAAAGGTCCTTATTCCCAATTGGTCTTTGATCGATCAATAAATACGCCAATGGCCACCAGGCATCAAAGCAGTGCAGCAAAACCTAGCTGCTACAAGTACCAGAGTTCTGTCTCTGTAATCCACGGTGGAAGGAGAGAGCCCACCCCTCAGTTTTCTTCAAACCTACACAAGTATTCCATGGCACAAATGTGCCCATACTTGTTATACCGCACAGCCCACCCCGTTGTATGCCTCCTACACTTACAATAATAATAAAAAAAAAAAGTTAAAAAATGGAACTAATTTAAGATAAATGAATTTATGAAGTACAAAGAGAGGAGGATAAATTTGGTGGGAATAAAGCAATGCATATTTGCTATGGCTTTCTCTGGATTGTTTTTTCATAGTTTTCTACACGGGATAGTCAATTGTTTGTCTCTCCTACGACTTGTGACTCTCTTTAAACACCACCAACAACAAACAACTTGCCTGTTTTTGCCTTGAATTTTCTGACTTCTAGTTTAAGAGTGCTTTCATACATTCTCTATGTTAAGCCATTGTTGGTTAAGTCGTTATAGTAATTTGTTTCATCACAGCAAAATTTGTGTGAATTAAAAAGACATACATGAAGAAAATTGTAAAAACATAAAAACAAAACACCACATAATTTCAGCAAGCATGTGGGTCAGAATGCTAGACCAACAAAAATGGTGGGCATAGTGGTGTATGTGTCTGACTCCCGTGAGGACAAAGGCAGGTGGATCCTGGGGGCTTGGAAGGAGCTGATCTAACAAAAGCAGTGAATTTCAAGTTCAGTAAGAGATCCTGTCTCAAAGAATCAGAAGGGTTGATAGAGAGAGAGACAGAAAATATGCAGCATCAACCTCTGGTCTCATCACAAGGATGCATGGTGAGTTATCTTCATGAGCACACACACACACACAAACACACACACTTGCACTCATACACAAACACACACCCATACATCCATGCAAGCAAGTATTCACACACACTATATATTTTTTTAAAAAAAAAAATCAAATACACTCAAGTAGAATCAGATGAGGGATAGTACGGGGAAGGGAATGGGGTGATTCTTAAGAACCTCCTGGACTATGCTTGAAAGGACAAGAGCCACCACGGTGTCAGCAATGCTGATGATACATCAGGAAATAAAACTATGGGTGCAGGATGCCCTCCTGTTCTAAGGGACAACACAAATGTGTAAAACCTATGAAGGATCCCAATTCTTGCCTTTGAGCCTAAGAACTGAATTAAAATACATATTTGACCTTGGGCTCATTTGGAGCCCCTCCTTCCCCTAATTTGCTTCCTTATTGGTAAGAACTTGCAAACTGTCAGATCTGGGAGACAACCGAGGCTGTCTTCTTATTTGTCCTATTGGGTATGAAAGTGTCCTTTATCACAGCAGGACTCAGCTGCCGGAAATTATGCTGACATTTCAAGAGCCATGGGACCAAGTTCTGCTCTCTGGGGAATGAGATGAACAAGGTATTCTACTCTGAAACTTACTTGTGGAGCATAAGCTCACCCACTTGCCCTGTCCTGCAGGTTTCTCAGACACTGAGCATGGCCCCAACGGCTGCCAAACACGTGGCTCCTCCTGCCACTTGGCAAGAATGTGGTACCTTATTAAACAGAAACTCAAACTCAAGGAAAAAGGTTCCAGATTTAACTCATATGAAATTGATATTTGTAAAAATCAAATGGCCACATGTCAGCAATTCCATAGGAACCCTTCTACTCTGCATATAACCTTGCAGATTGTAACTTTTCTTTCTCCTGGGAATATGGAGCCTTAGACTGGGAGCTTCATCAGAGCACAGATATCCTTTGTCCAATGAGTTTAGGGTTCTTATAAAACATTTTATAGGTAGTATATACACACACATATATAGTTTATACATATATAATATATAGTATAGCTTATATACATAGTATATATAGTATAGTTTATACTATAGTGTATATATAATATGTATATATATAGTAGTGTATATTATAGTTTATGAACAGTTCCATCATCACAGACACACTCCAGTTGTTGGTTCTGAAGCGGCCCTTGAGACAGGCGGAATGGTTAACCGTTTGCAAAGTGAGTCCAGAAATCTTATTAAGGATTCTGGGGAGAGAGCTGGTTAAGTGTACAGCATCCAATAAAACATCTAGTGCTGTCAGTTCCCACAGTAAGTGAGACAGGCAGCCAGGCTAGCACAGCTGCGATCCACCTAAGGAGGGACGTGTGGAGATTACAGGAGCTTGCCGCCACATCGGGTTTGTGTGGCATCAGGGACTGAACCAGGGCTTCTTGTGCTTTAGGCATGGACTCTACTAAGTTACACCCCCAGTCCAAAATTGTGTTTTGTTTTTGATAAGTTATTTCTCTGTTGGTAAAATGAGTCAACTCAAGCCGGATTAGATTTTATTAAGCGCAGGTTTATTGGGAAGCTACTCTCAGTGAGTCAGTCCACTGGCCCCAAGGAAGGACAGGGAAGTCACTATGAGAAGAGAGAGAAAGAGGGTGGGGAAAAAGAGTGTACATGCAGAGTTAGAAGGAGAGAGAAGTAGCGGGGGGGGGGGGAAGAGAGAGAGAGAGAGAGAGAGAGAGAGAGAGAGAGAGAGAGAGAGAGAGATCTGGATATCTGGATTATGTAGAAAAGTACCCTCTTGCAGGAAGGGCAGTTTAGTCCATAGGCTGGAAAGTTCAGGGTTAAGGACAGGGTGTGTCAGGTAGGGACTGAGG